>NW_022985467.1:0-138246 GCF_010093595.1 Mytilinidion resinicola
CCCTGCTACTTTCCTGTGCATAATCTAATAATATTCACGGCCAATCTATATATATAATGCACCGAATATCCGGTATATCTACCTCTATACCTAACGCGCTTATTACTATAATTACCTATTGCTTGCCGTCTATAAACTCGCTTAATATGCTTGCTTTACCTACTGCATTATAGTAATACGCGCTGCAATCCAACGCCTGCGCTATCCTCTTTACTTTTCCAACTGTGCTACTATATACTACTACCTTCCTAGTTTAAATCCTCTAAATTTTCCTTTAAATTATCCCTAAAACCGCTTCCTCTATCTCCTATTTTCCTTCTCTATCTACTTAAACTATATAATACGCCACGTTTATTTATGCCGTCCTCGCCCTAAACATCTTCACCTGCTCCCTCTAGAAATGCATTCTTTAATATAATTCCTCTTTCTCTATTAGCGGCAATATTGCGGTTAATAACACTATTTATATCTCGGCCGCTACTAGCTTACCTAACTACTGCATCTGCTTCCGGAATATATATCGACGGTTTAAAACAATATAACACTTGTTAATAACAATCCGATCTAGCTGCCGTATTGCCCTTAATCGATTTAAAAACGTTATAAATCCCTTACTAACGGCGGATTCCGGCGTTACTAATACAACAGCTGCTATATCTAGAGGGTGCCGTCCTTCCTATTCCTTATATAAAATACCTAGCTTCTTACATCGCCGCTTTATATCCCCTTGCAATGCAATTAACAGCACTATAACTACTATTATTCCACCCTGCTCTGCCCACGCTGGCAATATAAATAACAAGCTCTTTCCTGCACTAGTTAGTATTACTGCTACTACCGGGCTCTCGCCTGCCGTGATTATCGCGATTACGTCCTCCTGCACGCCTTAGAACACCGCCTCTATACCTATTATCCGCTTTAACTATACTACTATATCTATTTTCCTTAACTGCGCCTATTAATCTTTTTAACCTTTATCTGCTTTACTTTTAAACGGAGCCCGCTTCCGCTTTTTTAATATAAACTTGTTATTAACAGCTAACTAATATCCTAAAAACCGATGCTAATCTATGCTTAATGCCCGGAACTGCTGCCTTTTATCGGCCACCGCTCCTGCCTGCTCTATAATTGCTCGCGTATACACTAACCCGGCAACGTGCGATATATGCCCGGCCTGCTCGTCTGCAATTACTGCTGCTATATTCTCCTTATTCCACTTCTTATTATTATTATTATCCTCTGCCCTAAACGCCGTTAAACCGCGTATAAACCTTCTGCTAATACTAATAGCAATTTCACGGTATAACTAGATAGTTAGCTCCTGCCCTAACCTAACCCTGCTCTCGCGCTTTAACGCCTGTTGTAACCGTTCCGACGTCTACTTACGCCCGCTTAGGTCGGCCGGCTATAAATGCGACGATATTGCTTCTTTCTCCCACACTATCGCCTTTAATTGCTGCTAGAACGGCAATACTAACTATAAATACTATACTAATAACTCCTCCACCTCGCGCGGTATATATTAATAGATAATCTTAATATCGCCACTAACTATATAACCCTTATAGTATCGCGTTATAAATACTACTATACCGTCCTCGATAAATATATTGCAATGCCCGCCCTTTACTGTATTGCTATACCGAACGCTTAAAACCTCGGGTTCTTATGCTGGCTGCCCTCCTAATATATATATTAACACAATTAACTTCTCTTAGAATTCGATTACGCGTGACATATACTGCTCAACTCCTTGTTAATTAATACCCGAGCAGTATTCTGCCTTTAAAAACCTTTCTCGGGTTACAGGATCGCGTCCAACACGATTAAACAACCACGTCTCTCTATTAACAGGCAACCGCGTTCGATAGTCCTTTAAAAAATTCCATTCCGGTCGCTTATCTGTTAGATTATCCCGTAATTCACTCTATAGGATTACGGGCACTTAATTAGTTGTCTTGTTCTATTTGCTGGGTAGCGGGATTTCAGCATATATATATGCTGAAATCCCGCTATTAAAAAACAACAGCTTTTCTAATAATAACCGTCGGCTCTCTATAACTAACCCGTGTACTATACTGTAGAACTAGGCTATATTAAAATATAACCCCTTATATAACAACTCGTCGTGGCCTATCTATTTAACGTGGCCTCTTAATATACTGTTGTAATAGATCTTTAACCCGTATATCCGCAAATCCAACATCTACTACATTAGCCCGTGGCTCCCTTAGACTATAAACTTATCTATTATCTCTTAAACAAACTGCAAATATCCTTTCCGCTGCTGCTAGGACGGCGTACTGCTGTTGTCGCTCTTATACGCACTATTGCTGTTAAACTCGCTATTTTAAAACGGCTCTAACAACTCTAACGCTTACTAAACCACTATAAAACGGGTGACCTTAATAACGGCTAATAAAATAGGCGGATACAACTCGGGGCCCTTCCAGCCGTTCTTTTTAACACCTAACACCGCTAATACATATACTAACGGGCTGTTATACTCCTTACGGGTGATGGATTAGTTTAGCAACTTAATACAAAACTGCAAACACGCCTTCTAGATGCCTATTAACCCTTCTAGCTTACTACTAGCGTTCTTAGGCCTGCTATCTCCTGTTCCCTGCTCTTTATCGCCATCTATTTTATTAATTTCTATTTTATCCTCCTCCTCTTCCATCTTATCCTTTTCCTCTTCTTCCGTCTTATTTTCTCCCTCCACCTCTCGCTCGGCCTGCTTAATTAACGCCTCCTACGCCTCTTACTGCCGCCGCGTAAACTGGTACTTAGGGCTCTCCTACTTATGCTCGCGCTGCGTACAGGCAAAAAACATTAACATCTGCTTCTACAGCTAGGTGTATTTGCCAATCGACTTCTCGTCTATATACGGCTGCAACGGCTGGTACTGTGTCTGGTGCTTCTCTATTTAAATTGCCTCTAACCGCATAAATACGCCAACTTAATTAATAACCAACGCCTGGCTAAACCGCGTTAACCCGTCTATAGCCTCCTAAATTGCGGCTTTAACAGGTTCCTCCTCCTGCTTTAGGTCTGCGTTTAGCTCCTTAATACATGCTAATAAATCCGGCCTTTCTATACCTACTAAATACGGCAACCACTGCGTCCGCTCCAACTACAGGTTTACCTCGTCTCTCTTACTGGCCTAGATAGTTATTTAGACTTGCTTCTTTATATTTGCCCACGCCTCTGCTATCTTCTTCCCTAACTGCGCCCATGCAATCTTGCCGTTAACGGGAACGGGTTCTGGCCTGGCTTCCTGGCCTTGCCTGGGTTATCGCACTTTAAAATACTGTAATCCGTGGCCTTATACAAAAAACCGCTGGCAATAGATATGTTTAAATACCTTTTTAATACGTGCCTGCACCCTCTTTTCTCCTAATTAACTTAGCCGTCCTGGCTTCCTTCCTGCTAACCACCTATAGATCTTTTGCCAATGCTTTCTTATTACCCTAATACTCCGCGATATATAACGGCAATAGCCTGGTTCTAGTTAATATAATAATCTATCTAAATACAACGGCAACTAGCTAACTGGCGCTATAATACTGTCCGGCATTTTAAACTTACTCGGATACTAGATAACTCCGGGCTATTTACGCACACCTTCTCTAATTAAATCGGCCTCTTTGCGCAGTACCTTATAGATCTTTTGTAAATAGCCTTTAATCTGGTCTAGCTATACACTATACCTGCACTCCTTGCAAATAGCTAATTGGAATTCGGCTAAATGCTTAAAATACCTGCTCTTAGTACTGGATTTAGCTATTTTAAACACTTAGTCTGCCTCTGGAATTAACTCTTGCTTAATATTTAATAGGCGGCGACAAGTGCTACTTATAGGTTACTGGGTGCAATTTCCACCCCCTTTTCGCCTCGCTGCCACAGTTACTGCGGTTGCTAATTACCTTAACCACCCGCTAAACTATTATAACTGTAGCCTAACTTACAACACAACTATGCCTGCGCGGGATCTATGCACAACTGCACAGGATCTGCGCTAATATATACGTCCGGGCTTAAAGTTCTCGTCCCTAACTAAAAATTGGGCCCGTAGCTACCTTATTTGCTGCTATACCTTCCTTGCCTGCACCTAATACGCTATTGTTGGATGTTAACCACGCCTGCCTCCTATAGGCATTGGTTCGGTGCCGCTGCTAATATTTGTGTGGTGTATATAGCCACGGCTGGTAGTGTTCTGCTGCGCGCTCAGTTGCGGTCGCGGCGGTTCTGCGAACACTATAACTTCCACCTAACCCTAACTAACCACACGGGTTGACCTAATGCAAATCGGCTAGGGGGTGCAACTAAATACGCTGAATAATATACTAAAATTTAGTGCAATTCCGGCTGCAGGATATAAATAGAACCTGCCTCTGAAAAATAAATAGAATAAGCCCTGTGCCTAAATCTACGCCCTAGTCTGGTATTTTCTATCCTTAATAAATAAATAGAACGAGGGCTGGTTCTATTTACCGCCGTAGGATAGAGCTGGTTCCATTTACCGCCGTGGGATAGGGTGCCGTTTTTCCTATTTTTTACACGAAATACCTAGCTTTTTATATTGCCGCTTTATATCCCCTTATAATATAATTAACGGTACTATAACTACTATTATTCTACTCTACTCTGCCTACGCTGGCAATATAAATAATAAGCTTTTTCCTATACTAGTTAGTATTACTGCTACTACCGGGCTTTTACCTGCTGTAATTATCGCGATTATATTCTCCTACACGCCTTAGAACACCGCCTCTATACCTATTATCCGCTTTAACTATACCGCTACGTTTATTTTCCTTAACCGCGCCTATTAATTTTTTTAACCTTTATCTACTTTGCTTTTAAACAGCGCCTGCTTCCGCTTTTTTAATATAAACTTGTTATTAACAGCTAACTAATATTCTAAAAACCGATACTAATCTATATTTAATACCCGGAACTGCTGCCTTTTATTAGCTACCGCTTCTGCCTGCTCTATAATTGCTTATATATATACTAACCCGGTAATATATAATATATACCCGGCTTGCTTATCTATAATTACTACTGCTATATTCTCTTTATTCTACTTTTTATTGTTATTATTATCTTCTGCCCTAAACGCTATTAAACTGCGTATAAACCTTCTACTAATACTAATAGTAATTTTATAGTATAACTAGATAGTTAGCTCCTGCTTTAACCTAACCTTGCTCTTGCGCTTTAACGCCTGTTGCAACTGTTCTAATATCTACTTATACCCGCTTAGGTTGGCCGGCTATAAATACGATAATATTGCCTTTTTCTCCTATACTATCGCCTCTAATTACTGCTAAAACGGTAATACTAACTATAAATACTATACTAATAACTTCTCTACCTTACGCGGTATATATTAATAGATAATCTTAATATTACTACTAACTACGTAACCTTTATAGTATCGCGTTATAAATACTACTATACTGTCTTCGATAAATATATTATAATACCTGCCCTTTACCGTATTACTATACTAAACGCTTAAAACCTTAGGTTTTTATACTAGCTGCCCCCCTAATATATATATTAATATAATTAACTTTTTTCGGAATTTAATTACGCGTAATATATACTGCTTAACTTCTTATTAATTAATACCCGAGCGGTATTCTACCTTTAAAAACCTTTCTTAGGTTACAGGATTATATCCGATATAATTAAACAACTATATCTCTCTATTAATAGGCAACCGCGTTTAATAGTCCTTTAAAAAATTCCATCCCGGTTACTTATCTATTAAATTGTCCCGTAATTTACTCTATAGGATTACAGGCACTTAATTAGTTGTTTTATTCTATTTACTAGGTAGCGGGATTTTAGTATATATATATACTAAAATCCCGCTATTAAAAAACAATAGCTCTTCTAATAATAACCGTTAGCTCTCTATAACTAACCTATATACTATACTGCGGAACTAGGCTATATTAAAATACAACCCCTTATATAACAACTTATTATAGCCTATTTATTTAATATAGCCTCTTAATATACTATTATAATAGATTTTTAACCTATATATCCGCAAATCCAATATCTACTATATTAGCCTGTGGCTCCCTCGGACTATAAACTTATCTATTATCTCTTAAATAAACTGCAAATATCCTTTCCGCTGCTGCCGGGACGGCGTACTGCTATTATCGCTCTTGTACGCACTATTACTATTAAACTTGCTATTTTAAAACGGCTCTAATAACTCTAATACTTACTAAACTACTATAAAACGGGTGACCTTAATAACGGCTAATAAAATAGGCGGATACAACTTAGGGCCCTTCTAGCCGTTCTTTTTAACACCTAACACCGCTAATATATATACTAACAGGCTGTTATACTTCTTATAGGTAATAGATTAGTTTAGTAACTTAATATAAAACTGCAAATACACCTTCTAGATGCCTGTTAACCCTTTTAGCTTACTGCTAGCGTTTTTAGGCCTGCTATCTCCTATTCCCTACTTTTTATTACTATCTATTTTATTAATTTCTATTTTATTTTCCTCCTCTTCTATCTTATTCTTTTTCTTTTCTTCCGTTTTATCCTCTCCCTCTACCTCTTACTTAGCCTGCTTAATTAACGCCTCCTACGCCTTTTACTGCCGCCGCGTAAACTAGTACTTAGGGCTCTTCTACTTATACTCGCGCTGTATATAGGTAAAAAACATTAATATCTGCTTCTATAGCTAGGTGTATTCGCTAATTAACTTTTCGTCTATATACGGCTGCAACGGCTAGTACCGCGTTTAGTGCTTTTTTATTTAAATTGCCTTTAACCGTATAAATACGCCGACTTAATTAATAACTAACGCCTGGCTAAACCGCGCTAACCTGTTTATAGCCTCCTAAATTGCGGCTTTAATAGGTTTCTCCTTCTGCTTTAGGTCTGCGTTTAGCTCCTTAATATATACTAATAAATCCGGCCTCTCTATACCTACTAAATATAGTAACTACTGCGTCCGCTCTAACTATAGGTTTACCTTATCTCTTTTACCGGCCTAGATAGTTATTTAGACTTACTTTTTTATATTTACCTATACTTCTGCTATTTTTTTTCCTAACTGCGCCTATATAATCTTACCGTTAATAGGAATAGGTTCTAGCCTAGCTTCCTAGCCTTGCCTAGGTTGTTGCACTTTAAAATACTGTAATCTATAGCCTTATATAAAAAACCGCTGGCAATAGATATATTTAAATACCTTTTTAATATATACCTGCACCCTTTTTTCTCCTAATTAACTTAGCCGTCCTAGCTTCCTTTCTGCTAACCACCTATAGATCTTTTACTAATACTTTCTTATTACCCTAATACTCTGCAATATATAATAGCAACGGCCTAGTTCTAGTTAATATAATAATCTATCTAAATATAACAGCAACTGGCTAACTAGCGCTATAATACTATCCGGCATTTTAAACTTACTTAGATACTAGATAACTCCGGGCTATTTACGCACACCTTTTCTAATTAAATCGGCCTTTTTGCGCGGTACCTTATAGATTTTTTGTAAATAGCCTTTAATCTAGTCTAGCTATACGCTATACCTGCACTTTTTATAAATAGCTAATTGGAATTCGGCTAAATACTTAAAATACCTGCTCTTAGTACTGGATTTAGCTATTTTAAATACTTAGTCTACCTCTAGAATTAACTCTTACTTAATATTTAATAGGCGGCGACGAGTGCTACTTATAGGTTGCTGGGTGCAATTTCCACCCTTTTTTCGCCTCGCTGCTATAGTTACTGCAGTTGCCGATTACCCTAACCACCCGCTAAACTATTATAACTATAGCCTAACTTATAATATAACTATACCTGCCCGGGATCTATATATAACTGCATAGGATCTGCGCTAATATATATATCCGGGCTTAAAGTTCTCGTCCCTAACTAAAAATTAGGCCCGTAGCTACCTTATTTACTGCTATACCTTTCTTGCCTGCACCTAATACGCTATTATTAGATGTTAACTATACCTGCCTTCTATAGGTATTAGTTTAGTGCCGCTGCTAATATTTATATAGTATATATAGCTACAGCTAGTAGTATTCTACTGCGCGCTTAGTTGCGGTTGCAGCGGTTCTACAAATACTATAACTTCCACCTAACCCTAACTAACTACACGGGTTAACCTAATATAAATCGGCTAGGGGGTGTAACTAAATACGCTAAATAATATACTAAAATTTGGTGTAATTCCGGCTATAGGATATAAATAGAACCTGCCTCTAAAAAATAAATAGAATAAGCCCTATGCCTAAATCTACGCCCTAGTCTAGTATTTTCTATTTTTAATAAATAAATAGAATAAGGGCTAGTTCTATTTACCGCTATAGGATAGAATAATAAAAAATTTAGTATTTTCTTTACTAAATTCTAATACCTAGCTTTAGAAGGTATTATAATAGCGCTATATATAAAAGGTTAAAGGCTTAAAAAGAAGCGTTAATTAGGTGCTATATATAATACTATATAGAGAATTAAAACGTTATATAAGGGATAGGAAAATAGGAGACGGGCTACTAGATATAAGGGTGTAGCCGAGCGCGTGGTATACAGCCTCTATACTGTTTCGGCGCGTAGCACGTATATATATAAGGTTTTTACTAGATTAGGTAATAGGAAAAGGGGGCAGCTAGTAGGTAGCTAGAGCAGGATAGAATAGAAAGCAGAAGTAAAATAGAAGCAGAGCAGGGTAGGCAGAGTAGAAGGCCGGCTAATAGTAGTAGGCCGGTGCAGATTGCTAGAGTTATAGTAATCTATAGCAGAATTTTAGTAGGTAGGGTATTATAGTTAATACTATAATAGTACCCCTCTTCTAAACCTAAGTTTCTTAGTAAGTAGAAGGCGCTATTTATAATATATACAGCTATTTATTAGAAGTAGGGCCGTAAATTAAATCTTAATTAAGGTTTTAGGGTCTAGTAGAATAGGGCTTATTAAACGCAGGATTATAAGCTTTAGAGTAGCGGTAATAATAATTAGCTGCAGTAGTAGTATTCTTTAGGTTATTAATAGGTTGCTAGGATAAGTTATTATATCTAGTCTATCGGACTAAGTACTTATATTACTTTTAGCGCCGGTTTAGGCGCATGCCTTTAATACAGTTAATATACTATTTAGTCTCTTCTTTAACTTAAATAGGTTTAGGTAGAGGCAACTTTTAGCTAGGCAAGTAGTTAGCTTACAGAGCGGCAGGATAGAGTAATAAAATATAGAAGACAGGATATATTTTTATAAATTTAGGTAGGCCTAGTTAATAGGCGTATAGAGAGATAATCTATATAATTAGGAACTTTCCTAGGTTTTTCTAATCGAGCTTTTTAGCAGGTTAATTTATACGGATATTCCGTGTATTTAACTAGACTTTATTACCTACTTTATAGGCCGGTGCGCCTATATATTTTCGGTTAGCGTATTCTTTTTATATTGCTTAGGCCTAAGTTATTTCTTCGCGGATAAACTGCTTAATATCCGATATTTTATTAACTATCTAATTAGCCTTAAGTGCTTGCAGTGCTTAATAGGCAGGGTGCAGAGTTCCTAATAGCGGTTTAAAGCCTATTTTTAGGTGTTATCCTAAGATAGCAATAAATAGTATTACTATTATTAATTTAGATTAGGTGTTATTCGCCTTAAACTAAGCAAATAGCAGCTAGGTAACCTAGTTATCTTGCTTGTAGTTTATATAGGCGCGGAGGACTTATTCTAGTATTAAATTAGCCTTTTCTATTTAGCTATTAGTTTCCAGGTAGAAGGCCGATAATAATTAGGCTTTAATATATAGTTGCTTATAGAATTCGTCCTAAAATACGGAAATAAACTGCGATTCTTAATTAGATACGTATATATTAGGCAATTCGTAATATACCTAAATATATTAGTAGAATAGGTTGGCTATAGCCTTAGCCGTGATTATTCTACAGGGAATTATATATTAGTACTTGCTTAAGCGGTCTACTATAACTATAATATTAGTGCAGCTTTCGGATTTAGGTAGTTTAATAATAAAGTTAATAGAAATATCTTACTAGCAATACTATAGGACGGGCAGGGGTTTTAGAAAGCTATTATACTTTTTTCTTAAAGCCTTTATACAGCAATAGGTGTAATAGCATGCTATAAATCGGCGGATTATTTTAAATATATGCGGCTAGTAGTATTTTTTTTAGAAAATTTCTAGAGTTTTTCTATATTTAGGGTGGCCGCTAATAGGGGAATTATACACGTAACGAAGCAGTTTAATCTTTAGTTTATTATTATTAGGAATTGCTATTTAGTTGCGGAAGTTGAGCTTACTATCTCGCTCTTTGCATTTATTTAGGGTAATTTTCTTAGAGCGGTATACTCCGGAGCGTAACATTTCCAGAACTTCCTAGATAAACTTATTATTTAGGTATTTATCCTTAATAATCTCCTAAATTATTCGGTTAGTTTCTATTAGATTTAACTGCGTGAACAGGTTAGAATAGAGCAGTATCTAATTTTAGGCTACTTAAGCTTCTTCTTGCGCAGGCGCATTTTGCGTATAATGCGTTAAGGCGTTAGGCTTTTTACTATACTTACTAGGTCGGTAGGTAATTAAAAAGTTGAATTAGAATAGGTATTTAGACTAATAAGCCTATTAGTAGCTTAACTGCTTTATAGTTATAAAGTACTGCAGGTTCTTATAGTTACTAAGAACCTAAATTAGGAATACTGCGTTTTCTAGTTTAGGCCGCCACTATTTAAAGCATCGGATAATTACTAGAAGTTTTTTATTATAGATTTTATAGTTATATTTAGTAGAACTTAATTATTTTAAAAAGTAGGCTATAGGTCGGAGTATTCCTTATTTATCTATTTATAAAAGCACTCCAGCGTTTATATAGTCGGATAAATCAGCCTTAATAATAATCAGCAGTTTAGGGTTAAAATAATAGAGGATTAGGGCGGTGGTAAATGCTGTTTTAAGTTGTTTAAATACCGCACAGCAGGACTTATTAAACCGGAACAGAACATCCTTCTTTATAAGTGTAATTAGGGGAGCGGCTAGGCTAGAGAAATTGTTAATAAATTATCGGTAGAAGTTTATAAATCTAATAAAGGCTTATATATTCTTAACGTTATAGGGGACTTCCTAGTTATAGATATTCTTAATCTTATTTAGGTTTATACTAATTCCGCCGGTTAATATTATATACCCTAGGTAGGTAACCTTATTCTAATAGAATTCGCACTTATTAACGTCTAGTTATAGGCCGGCGGCTTCTATTACTTTTAGAACCAGCTTTATATAACGCTGGTGGTTTTTAAAGTTTTTGCTGTATATTAGAATATTATTAATATATGCGGTATAGAATATATCTAGGTACAGGCGGAGTATATTATTTACGTAGTATTAGAATATACTAGAAGCGTTAGCTAATCTAAATAGTATTACTAGGTATTTAAATAGGCTGTATCGCGTCCGGAAAGTAGTTAGCTATTTATCTTTTTTCGCAATTTATAAGCAATTAAATACGGAGATAATATTAAGCTTTATATAGTATTTCGCCTTACTTAATTATACTAGGGTCTTCTAAATTAAGGGGATTAGGTATTAGTTCTTAATAGTTATAGTATTTAGCGCGCGGTAGTTAACACAGAATTATAGGCCTTCTCCGGGCTTTTTAACAAAGATAACCGGAGAGGTAATAGGTAATAAACTAGTATAGATAAATCCTTTTACAAGGTTATTATTAAGGTACTTCCTTAGCACCTTTAATTTATTTTGTAATATTCCGTATAATAGGCTAAATCTATGCAGTTTACTATTTTTAAGTATAATCTTATAATTATACGTTTAGTATTTAGGTAACTTATTAGCTTCCTATTAGGAGAAGGTTTTTAGCAAATAGTAATATTATGCTAGAACTTTTATAGCTAGGTTAGTTTAGGTCTTTAGAGCTAAAGCCTTATTAATATTAGCAATAGTAATAGTAAAGATTTTATAATCGGGTTATTAGGCTAATTAGGTTATAGACACCGCGTTTAGTATATAGATATCCGTCCGGGTATTAGGTTTAAATTTAGAATTAGATTTAGTTTTAGGTTCGGTTTCTAGCTTAGGTTTAGGGTTAGGTATATTTATCTAGCGTACTATTTTAGGAAGCTAGTAATTATATCGGTGTTATATAGACAGGCTTAATTACTATAAGTAAAAGTATTAGGTTAGAAGTATTAGGCACTGCTTAATAAAGGGCGCTTTAGGAAGCTGTTCTATATAAGTTTTTATTATAAAGGTTTAGGAGTTGCGCAGGTATTACGCCTAGTATTAGGATAATTAAAATAATAGTTATTAGTTATTATAGTTAAATCTAATATAGTGCTTATATAGCTAGGGCTATTCTAGTAGCAGCTTATATTTACTAAGTTCTAGTATATAGAGACAGATCTATTCTATATAATTTAGGTAGCGGAAGGTTATTTATATAGAATATATAATCTATTCTTTTTTAAGTATTTTTCTATTAAATCTAGTTAGGCGTAAAATATAAGGGAGCAGGTTAAGGCGGAGGTTCTATGCGCGCGCCAGATTCCTGTAAATATAACCTATGCCTGTAGCTCTACTATTAATTAAAGCTATAGCATTTATACAGGTAGGGCCTTATTATATAGAAATAGGAATAAAAATCTATTATTTCCAGAAGTTAGGTTTAGGTTCTTTAAATAGGTTTATAGAAATCTAGGGTTAGAATAGTTCTAGGGGGCGACTTAGCCCCGGAATAGGGCTTTTAACAACTTTTTTATATAGGACAAGCGGCTACCTCTAGATTAATTAAAGCTAGAGGATAAAGCGGTGGATATAGAGGAACGGCGGGTAGATAAAAATTAGGTGGAATTAGTTAATTGCGCGTATATACGCGGTTGGGGGCTTAAAGGCTTATCTACGCTAGATAATTAGACTTAGGGTAAGAGGATAGAGTAATTGCAGGAGATATAGCTATGCTTTCCGCATTTAAAGCAGAGGCCCTTTTAATAATATTTATTTTATTCGGCTAAGCCGGCTAGAGTATATTTAGATATATTAATTTCTATTATATCTAGGTCCTTTTATAACAGAGGGGAATATTAAAAGGGTTAGCCGGGCAGGAATTATAGATTATTATTATACTTCGCAATTAAGTTAGTATAGTTGTTTAGATTATCCGGGGTAGTAGCACTAACTATTATATAGCGGAGTTTATTAGAAAGGGAGTATTAGAGCTAAGTTATTAGGCCAGCTTTATTTAGATCTATATTAGCAGCAAGTTATCAAAATTTAGCAAAGTATAATATAAAGGCACGCCTTCCTTACTTTAGTATATAGAGTTAATTTAAGAATATAAGTTTCTAGTTTAGATTACTATATATAGCCTGCAGGAATTAGATAAGTTAATTAATAGTGCAGATATCTTAGTCTATTAAGGGGTTAATAAGCGTTAATAGGTTAAATTCCAATTAAAAGTAAGCGTATAGCAGGCGAGCACGTTTAGTTGGGTATTAATTAGCATTTCCTTCCAGTTTATACTATAGTTGTCGGACGAAAATTAGAAGTTCCTTTTAACTTCTCTTAAATATTAAAGGGTTAATTAGATATTCGGTCTTTAGAGTTAGCAGGGCGGCGGCTGTTAGAAAGAAGTCTATTAAAGTTAGTAAAGTAACTTTAATAGTTAGGGTCTATATATAGTTTATATTATTAGCAGGTATTAAGCTATTATTTAATTTATAAACAGAAGGCCCTGCAAATTATTAGTCGGGCGCTAGTAGTAAAGTAGAGGTAGATTTAGACTAAATTGCGGCTACTTCCTTCTGCAGAGCAGTAATTTCCTATTTTTAGGCGGATAGAACTTCTATTATAGCAGCCTACTATTTTTTTATAAAGCTAACGAGCTCTAAAAGTATTATAGTCGGGTTAGTAGAGGTGTTTATAGTAGTAAAAGTAAATATAATATAATATTATAATAGCGCTATATATAAAAGGTTAAAAGCTTAAAAAAAAGCGTTAATTAGGTGCTATATATAATACTACGTGGAGAATTAAAACGTTATATAAGGGATAGGAAAATAGGAGACAGGCTACTAAATATAAGGGCGTAGTTAAGCGCGTAGTATACGGCCTCTATACTATTTCAGCGCGTAGCATATATATACGCGAGGTTTTTACTAGATTAGGTAATAGGAAAAAAGGGCAGCTAGTAGGTGGCTAGAGCGGGATAGAATAGGAAGCGGAAGTAAAATAGGAGCAGAGCAGGGCAGGTAGAGCAGGAGGCCGGCTAATAGTAGTAGGCCGGTGCAGATTACTAGAGTTATAGTAATCTGCGGCAGAATTTCGGTAGGTAAAGTATTGCGGTCGATACTATAACAGAAGAAGAGCTTTTTAAAAAAGCTTTACTAACCCTTTTAAAAGAAGCTATTAACCGTAAACTAAAGGAAATACTACTCTACTATAAACCCCCTAGTAGGAAGTACTATATATTTATAAAGTTCCTTTAAAACCTAGATAACTACCGCAAATAATATAAAGTATCTACTACTATAACCCTAAAAATATATACTAATATAAATTAAACCTATTAGAAAACATCTGTTCCTATAGAAATATAAACTACTATACCCTAGTTATTACTAAAAGTATCTAGCGCTATAAAAATTATAGAAGTTTTTAGAAACCTAATAAATTTTTTAAAAGGTTGCTTAACTTAATATAAAAGGAAAGAATATTACTATTATAGATCTAAGAAATACTTTATCTATAACTGCCTTTAGCCTAATAAACGCTCTATTCGCTCCTGCCCTATTTATAAAAACGCGTTTTCCTAAAGCCTTTTACCGCCCTCTACTAAATATAGAACCTAGATACTGCTAAAACCTACTTTTTCCCTATTTTCTACTTTAATAAAAGGATTAAGCCTAATATAGGTTGCAGCTAGGCTTATATACCGCGTACTATATAAGTATCTACTACTACTATTTAAGGGATAACTATTAAAAAGAAATAGGTTATAAAAGCTAACCTATTAATTATACCTGCACGTTTAGAATACTAAGGCTAGAGTATTCTAGCGTATAGTATAATTAATAGTAGCTATAAAGGAAAAGCGCTAGTTAATAAAGACTAGGTAAAGTATTACTATATCCTAATAATTCCGCTTAAGTACCCTTTTTACCTAGAACTAGCTAATAGAGGCAATTCTAAAGTAGGTAAAGTAACCTATACTATTTAGGTTTAATTACGGATAAATAAATATTTAGAAACTGTTTAAATAGGGGTAACTAAACTAAGTTATTACCCGATTATTCTAGGAATTCTGTAGCTATACCTATATAATTCTATACCGGACTAGTTCTGTAATATACTATAGTTTATAAGCTAGTACTATTATAAACACTGTAATATGCTATAAAAAGTAATATATATATAAGGAATTGCTAATATTCTAAAAAAAAACCGCCTAGAGTACCTGCCGCCTGCACTAAAAAACCTAAAAGGGAAAAATATAGCACCCGTTTCCTTACGCGTATATAGCGCCTACTTATAAAAAGGATATAAACTTTTCTCTATATTACTAGATAATATTAACTATATCCTATTTAAAAAGAAAAGCTTTAACCTAGACTGCTTGCCTAAAAAACTATAAAAGTTTACTAATATCTTTTCGCCTAAAAATACTAACTACCTACTACTACACCGCTTATATAACTATAAAATTAAGTTAGAAAAAGGAAAAACACCCTTTTTTAGACCCTTATACCTAATATTTTATAATAAGCTAATAGCTCTAAAAGAATAGGTAGCAGATAATCTAAAGAAAGGATTTATCCGCCTTAGCTCTTTACCTGCTATATTACCTGTATTATTTATAAAAAAGCCTAGAAAAGGCTTCTACTTCTATATTAACTACTAAGCACTAAATACTATAATAGTTAAGAACTGCTACCTGCTACTATTAATAAAGAAAACCTTAAGCAACCTAAAGAGGATAAAGTACTTTATAAAAATTAATATTATATCTACCTTTAACAACCTATATATAAAAAAGGGTTAAAAATAGCTTACTATGTTCCGAACCCGACTAGAACTATTTAAAACCTTAGTAATACTATTTAGGCTTACCGGAGCCCCTATAATATTCCAATAATTTATAAATAATACTCTATAAAAGTATTTTAATATTTTCTATACTGCCTACCTAAATAATATTCTAATTTACAGCCGGAACTAAACTAAATACCTAAAGTATATCCGCACTATACTAAAACTGCTATAAAAAGCAGAACTCTATATAAAAATTAAGAAATATAAGTTTTTTACTAAAGAAATAATATTCCTAGGTATTATTATAGGAGCTAACAGCCTATAAATAGACCTAGAGAAAATTAAAGCCGTAATAGACTAGGAAATACTAACTTACCTAACTAATATATAAGCTTTTATAGGATTTAGAAACTTTTACTGCTAATTTATTAGAAACTTTTTAAAAATTATTACTCTACTAGTACACTTAATAAAAAAGGGCGTTGCCTTTATATAGAATACTGCCTGTTAGAAAGCTTTTACTAAATTAAAAAAAGCCTTTACCTCTGCACCTGTTCTAGTACTATTTAACTAGAATAAGCCTATTATTATAGAAACGGATATATCTAATTATATTTTAGCTGGCGTTTTATTATAGTATAGAAACGATAGAATTCTGCGCCCTATTATATTCTTTTTAAAAAAGCACTTAGTTATAGAATACAACTATAAAATATATAATAAGGAACTGCTTACTATTATTTAATACTTTAAAAAATAGAAACTAGAGCTTAAAAGCGCCGCCTTACCTATTAAAGTTATTACTAACTATTATAATCTAGAGTACTTTATAATAATAAAACTACTAAACTGCCGCTAGGCCTACTAGTCTAAATTCCTGTCCTATTTTAACTTTAAGATTATATATTAACCTGGAAAACTTAGGGTAAAGCCTAATTCTTTAACTAAAAGGTTAAAGAACCTGCCTAAAAAAGGGGATAAATATATCTGCTACTAAAGCTAGATAATTCTAAAGAAATTAAACTTTAAAAATAAAATAGAAAAGAAAACTATAAGAAAAGTAACCTTTAAAAATAAAGCTAAAATAATAGCTCTAGCACCTATAAAAACCCGGTAAGAAGGCTTATTACTAACTCCCCTAGATAACGCCCTATAAGATAAATAAAAAACTAAGGGAAATATAGAACTACCCTCTATAATTGCCGCCCTGCTAAGAATAGTATATAAAAAAAACTTTATCTTACTATTAGTTCTAAAAGCCTTAGAAAAAAAACACCGCTATTATATAAAGCTTATATTAGCTAAATACTAAAAGAAAAGTAGATACCTATACTATTAGAACTACCTATATATACCCGACTATAATAAACTAAAAATAGAACTTCTGCGTATATACTATAGGAATACTATTACTAGCTACTTTAGAAGATTTAAAATATATAGCCTAATAGCCTGCAGTTACTACTAGCCCGGAATACTACCTTATATAAACTATTAGGTTAGGAACTGCTAGATATATAAAAGAACTACTCTATTATAAGAAGCCTACTAGGGTATTCTAAAGCTGCTGCTTATTCCTAAAAGAGCCTAGTATAATATATTAATAGATTTTATTATATACCTGCTATATAGCGGAAAGTATAATATAATCCTTATTATAGTAGACCGCCTAACTAAGATAAAACACTTCCTTACCTATAAAGGAACCTGTAATATAGAAGATATTATAAAACTTTTTCTAAAAAATATCTAGAAACTATACAGCCTGCCTGCCTCTATTATATTTAACTGAGGGCCCTAGTTTATAGCTAAATTCTAGAAATACCTAACTAGCCGCCTAAGAATTAACTGCCTACTATTAACTATATACTACCCCGAAACTAATAGCTAGACTAAGAAAGCTAATACTATTCTAGAATAGTACTTACAGGTATATATATCCTATTTACAGGATAACTAGGCTAAATAGCTGCCTTTAGCTAAACTGTTAATTAATACTATAAATTTTAAGAGTATATATATCTCCCCCTTTTTTATAAACTACGGCTTCTACCTATATCTAGGTTTTAAGCCGGTTAAACTATTAACCTGCCCGCCTGCTAGAAATACTAAGCGCTTTACTAAGTATATAGAAAAGATTCTAGAATATCTAAAATCTAAACTTACTGCCTTCTATACCTAATATAAAAATAATATAAACTATAACTATTACCTTACTTATAACTATTAAGTTAACAACTTAGTATAGTTAAATACTAAAAATATTAAAACCCTCCGCCTCTAGAAGAAGCTAGATTAGAAAAATCTTAAACTATTCCGCGTAGAAAAGGTTATTAGCCCTTATATATACCGCCTAACTTTACTAGAAAGTATACGCAACTATAATATTTTCTATATTAGTTTACTAAAACCTACCGCAAATAATCTGCTGCCCGGCTAGTATTAAGAACTACTACTGCTAGTTAAAGTTAAAGGCTTAGAGGAATAGAAAGTTAAAAAAGTTATCGACTTTTAATAGAAGCGTTGCGGTTATAGCCGCCCCGGCCTAAAGTATATAGTAAAGTAGACCGGATATAATAAAGTTATAGAAAAGCCCGCTAACTATCTAGAATATACTAAGGAAGCTATCCGGTTATTCTATTACTATTACCCTAAAAAGCCCGGTTTTTAAGCCTTAATAAAGTTCGGCCGTAAAAAGGGGAGTACTATTATAGCTTAAATAGTAAAGCTTACTGCACAACGTAACACGTAATATTAGGACCCGGTAAGAGGCCTTATTATAAGGGCCTATACGAGCCTTAGCAGGAGTATACCTGCTAACCGCCGCCCTGCCTTTTTATAGCTTCTTAAGCTATATTTTATTATTTAACCCGCCTGCCTACTATATATTATAGAACATATAGTAAATTTAGTTATTACTTTTACCTACCTGCCCGAGCTAGCTAGGGCAATCCTGCCGCCTAAAACTATAATATAGAGTGCCTTAGTATTATTAATTTAGAAAGCGTAAAAAATAGCGTAATAATTTTAGATAAATATAGCAAGCTTTTCCTTTTTCGACTTAGTAAGCTTAAGGCTAGAAATCTACTTCTATAGCTATTAACTTAGTCTATATTAAAGAAAGGGTGGAAACTTATATTATAAATATTAGTAAGAATATTACTATCTATTTTATAACCCGTAAAATCTATATAGTATATACTAATTTATTTCTAATAGCTTTATATTAAGCTTTTTTTCTTAATTCGAAAATATTTCTTCTACTAGAGAAAATACGCTTTAAACACCTTTAGGTTATATTTACGCAGCTAATTATTCGGGGATCTTTTTATTTTCTTTTTAATTTTTAGGCAGTACCTAGTTATAGTAATTAGAAAGTGTAATAATAAGCGGAAGTTTTCGTAATTTACTTTTCCTAAATTTCGCCTTTCTTCTTCTATAGTTTTTTAGTATAAGAAGTATAGTTTAGTTTTATAGGCCCTTATTCTCCTATTTTAGCAATATTTTTTAGTATTTCCTTAGCTTTAAAGTCTAATTCTAGGTCTAATCTAGCATTTAATTCTATATTTAACTTTATATCTAACTCTATATCTAACTCTATATCTAACTCTACACCTATATCCGTGTCTAGGTAGATATTTAGGTTTATATTTAGGTTTAAGTATAAGTTTAAGTAGTTTAAGTCGCAGTTAGAATCGATATTTAAGCCCGGGTCTAGGCTTATATAGGGCTGTAGGTTATAAGTTAATATAGTTTTTAAATTTACGGCACTAGTAACTAGCACTTTCGTTGCTTTTAATACTAGGCCCGTTTTAATCGCTATAATACTAGCTTTATATTACTGCGCTAGTCTACCGGGTTAAGTAAATAAAATTAGAGGATATATTAGAGGAGAGGATATATAAAATAAAAAGATATAGCGGAGAAAAAAAGATAAAGTAGAAACGCAGTTAGAAAGTATTAGAATTAAGGTTAATAGAAGAATAAAGAGCGAAACGGTAAGCAGGCCGCTTTTTTAAGGTAACACTAGCCTTTCTATATAGGCAAAGCTAATTTTAAACGCCGGCGAGCTTTAAGTTACTAAAGCTTATAGCTTATTTCTAAACCTCTTTAGAATAATAACGGGATATAATAGGAATAGAGTATAACAGGGATAGGGTATAATAAAAATAGGAAGTGCTTAAAGCAGCGATATAATATAGTCTAAGCAAGGTAAAAACGCCGCTTTTAATAGCGGCTATAGCCCTCCTAAAACAGATACTTTTCTACTACTATATATATTTAACTAAGTATATTAATAAGGTGTTAAAATTAGATAAATTTCTAAGTATAATCCTATATATACTTATATAAATTTAGGTGGTATAGTATAGGGAAAATACTAAGCTTTTAACGCTATTTTAAATATAATAAAGGCGAGGAATATTAAAATTACTATAATAACACCTTTTTAAAGTTATATTTCTATAACTAAAACTAAAAAATAAAAAAAAATTATTTAGTAATATAGTATAATATACAGCTTTCTACTAAAGTTTAGCAGAAAAGTAATTATATATTTAGCTATATTATTATTATTTATTATTAGAATCTATTAAGCCGATTTAGCTCCTATTAGGGTTTATATAGCAGTACTATCTAAGTTTTATTTATAAAGGGAAACCGTTTGCTTTATAAACCCCTATATAATAATATAGGTTAGACTATAATATAGGTTAGACTATAATATTAGTAAAAACTATAAAAAAAAGTTTTAGTTAATTAAGTAGAAATTAGTAACTATTTAGCTTAGCAAAATTAAAATAACGTATTCCACCACCAAGCCGGCCAAACTACTAAGCCGGCTATTTTTCCTTAGCATAACTAATACTATATACGCGCAGTTAATTTATTTATAACTAGCTATAGAACTTATATATAATATACTTAGATTAGATTTAAAAGAAGCTTCTTAATCCTTTTTATATATACGCGTATTATACCCAGCCTTTCTATAGTTTCTATAGCGCCGTTAAGCTAGTAGAGCCCTATTTATACTATTTCTACTACCTACCTTTTTCCGTAGATTAGATACTCTAAACACTTTAGTAGCTATATATAACACTGCTATACTATACTCTATTATACTACTAGTCTAGATTTGCTTTCTTTTACAACCTTTATACTTAGTTATTTCTGCTAGTTACTTTTTAAGCTCTTTAACCCGGGCTTTAATAAGTATATTTTTATATAGTATTTTTTCGGCTTTTTTAATAAGCTTTAAAAAGCCTTTTTAGGCGGTTATTAGTAACCGTATAAAGGAATTACTTACTAGCCTTAACTATAATCTAAATTCGTATATATTACTTAGGGTTTTTAATTACTATAGTGTTTCTAGTAGAGGTGCTAGTAGTAGGGTCTATAACCGTATATTAAGGCGATTAAAAACTACTTACGTATTAATAGGAACTAATTTAGAGGCTTTAAAGGCCTTCTTATAGTTCTTATATATAAATATATTAAAAAACGCGTTTTTAAAGGCTAGTAGGAAGCCTTCTTTATTAATATAGTAGACGTATCGGCGTGCTAAGTCTTATATATATTAAGAGTACTTTAGCTTTAATAGTAAGAAATATACTATATTAAGTAGCTAAAGTATATATAATAAATGCGCAGGTATATAGAGGGCAAGGATTTGTTATTTAACGTAATAATCCTTAAAATTTTAGTTAAGGTAGCTCTTATAGCCGTCTAAAATTAGCAACCTATATAACCCTACCTAACGCGCCTTTATATACGTGTTAAAGTACTTTAACTACTTAAAACTAAGCTTATTATTAGTCTAGCCGTTCTTAGAGATAGAAAGCTTCTAATTATATAGTATTTCTGCTTTTTTATACTATATAGAGATATAAACGCGTCCTTTATAGATAATAAATAGTAGGGTTATATATCCGGCAGCGCAGATGCTCTAGATAACTATAACCTACTTTTAGTCGCCTAGTTAAATAAGATTAGGCCTTATATATCTCTTTAAACCTGTAATAACCTTTATTATACTAATTATATCTATTTAAAAGCTAGTCTTATTAAAGTTATAGATATTATCTAGGTAGATACTATACTTAGCTATAGTTTTTTGCATAAAAGTAAACTATATATTAATAACCTCTAGGTTTTCCTAGAGTATTCTCTAGCAGTTCTTTACCTAATTAAAAGCTATTTTAAGCTCCTTTATATAAGATATAAACTGTTAAGTCTAGTTTTTACCTACTAGTATTCTACTATATATAGCTAGTACTTTATCTGCTATATTTACCACTTTATATAACCGGGGCGTAAATCCTTATAAGTTTAGGTTAAGGATATATTATATAATTATATACTCTTTAGTTGCAGTAAGCTTTAGGTAGTTTAGTTATAATTAAGGTTAAAACGTAATTCTATAGAGCCGATTAAAGAGCCGCTAATATTATATATTAAAGGCTGCTACAGCGCGTTATATAGTCCTAAATTAACTAGAGGTAAAGGCTTAAAGCGCGAGATTAATACTGCCTTTTTACTAAGATAAATAATCGCTGCGTTGTTAATATATTGCTGTGTGAATATAGTATTAGTTGTGCTAAGGAAAAGTAGCCGGCTTAGTAGTTTAGCCGGCTTAGTGGTGGAATACGTTAGCTATTTTAAATTTTTTAATAAAGTACTATATTTTCCTAAATAGTTAAGAATTAGAAAAGTTTAAAAATTATAAAAAGTATAATTTAGTTAAAATAAATAGATATCTAGCTTAGGAAAAAATATAGAGCTATTCTACTATAATTTCTTTATATATTAAGCTATTTTCCTAAGTAGTATTTATATAACTACCTTTAAAAACTAGAAAAGTAGAAAAATTATAAATATAAGTATTTAATAGAAACTAATATATATCTAGCTTAGGAAAATCTATAGAGCTATTTTACTATAATTTCTTTATATATTAAGCTATTTTTCTAAGTAGTATATATATAACTACTTTTTAAAACTATAAAAAAGGCAATTTAATAGAAATAAATAGATATTTAGCTTAGGAAAAGTTATAGAGCTATTTTACTATAAGTTTTTTATATATTAAGCTATTTTCCTAATAATATATATATAGCTAAGCTTATTCGCAATAGTTCCTGCACTAAACAGACTTTTTACCCTACCTCTCTATAGCTAAAAAGATAGCAACGGAAAAGCTAGCTATATAGCTAGCTAACTTATATAGCCACGCCCTAAGAATAGAACTATATATATACACGTATATTATATAACTATAAGCACGCCTATAATAGGGTAACCCCTCTAATTTCCTATTATTCTTTAATTTAATAGCTTAGCTTTTAAGAAAAAGAGCACGCGCGTATAGTAAGGGCACGCACGCCCTAATATAGACCCCGGACCTTACTAACCTTCTAAATACTATATAACCCTAGAACCTAGGGCCTATAAACACCGGATTAATTCTAGAAAATATATTAAAATAGCTTACTCTATAGTAATACTTATAGAGCTGCTACGTGTTCTCTATAGCCGCGTAGAAATAAAAAAAACGTAAGGCGTTATATACTGTAAAAAATAAGGTTTTTACCTAACTACTATAAAGCGAATAGTTTCCCCTTATAAATAAAACCTAGATAGTACTGCTATATAAACCCTAATAGGAGCTAAATCGGCCTAATAGAACCTAATAATAATAATATAGCTAAGCTTAAAAACTATAGAAAAAGCAATTTAATAGAAACTAATAGATATTTAGCTTAGGAAAATTTATAAAGCTATTCTATTATATTATTTCTATATAGTAGGCTATTTTCCTAAGTAGTATATATATAGCTACTTCTAAAAACTATAAAAAAGGTAATTTAATAGAAATAAATAGATATCTAGCTTAGGAAAAGTTATAAAGCTATTCTACAGCATTTTTTCTATACTTTAAGCTATTTTCCTAAGTAATATATATATAGCTAGTTTAGTAAAAATAAATTAAATAATAAAAAAGCTAATTTAATAGAAATAAATAAATATTTAGCTTAGGAAAGTTTATAATACTATTTTCCTACATTTTTTCTATACTTTAAGCTTTTTTCCTAAGTAGTATATATATAGCTACCTCTAAAAACTATAAAAATAGATATTTAATAGAAATAAATAGATATTTAGCTTAGGAAAATTTATAGAGCTTTTCTACTATATTTCTTCTATACTTTAAGCTATTTTCCTAAGTAGTATATATATTACTAGCTTTATAAACTAGGAAAAATTATAAATTATAAAAATAGTAATTTAATAGAAATAAATAGCTATTTTACTTAGGAAAATAAATAGAGCTATTCTATACTACTTTTTCTATATACTAAGCTATTCTCCTAAGTAATATATATATAACTAGCTCTAAAAACTAAAAAAGCTTAAAAAATAGTAAATATAGGAATCTAGTTAAAAATAATAGGTATCTAGCTTAGGAAAATATCTAAAGCTATTCTGCAGTATTTCTTCTATACTTTACGCTATTTTCCTAAGTAATATATATATAACTAACTTTAAAAACTAGAAAAAATTATAAATAAAAAAAGAGCTAATTTAATAGAAATAAATAGATATCTAGCTTAGGAAAATCTATATAGCTATTCTATGCTATTTTTTCTATATACTAAACTATTCTCC
This sequence comes from Mytilinidion resinicola, assembly GCF_010093595.1. Classification (NCBI taxonomy): domain Eukaryota; kingdom Fungi; phylum Ascomycota; class Dothideomycetes; order Mytilinidiales; family Mytilinidiaceae; genus Mytilinidion; species Mytilinidion resinicola. Next base: position 24,755 of record NW_022985467.1, read on the forward strand.
TAAGTAAAATATATATAACTAACTTTAAAAACTAGAAAAGATTATAAATTATAAAAATAATAATCTAAGTAAAACTAGTAGATATTTAGCTTAGGAAAATAAATAGAGCTATTCTATACTAATTTTTCTATATACTAAGCTATTTTCCTAAGCAAGATATATATAATTAGCTTTAAAAACTAGAAAGTTTAAAAACTAAAATAAAAAATAGTAATTTAATAGAAATAAGTAGATATCTAGCTTAGGAAAATCTATATAGCTGTTCTATACTACTTTTTCTATATACTAAGCTATTTTCCTAAATAATATATATATAAATAACTTTAAAAACTAGAAAAAATTATAGATTATAAAAATAATAATTTAATTAAAATAAATAGCTATATAGCTTAGGAAAATAGATAAAGCTGTTCTATACTATTTATTCTATATACTAAGCCACTCTTCTAAGTAATATATATATAGTTAAGCTTTAAAACTAGAAAATTTAAAAACTAAAATAAAAAAGGGTAATTTAATAGAAACTAATAAATATCTAGCTTAGGAAAAACTCTAAAGCTATACTACAGCATTTTTTCTATACTTTAAGGCATTTTCCTAAGTAGTATATATAACTAGCTCTAAAAAACTAGTAGTAATAAAATAAATAGTAAAATAGGTAATTTAATATAAACTAATATATATCTAGCTTAGGATAATTTATATAGCTATTTTATAGTATTTTTTTCTATATAATAAGCTATTTTTATTAGTAATATATATATAACTACTCTTAAAAACTATAAAATAGGTAGTTTAATAGAAATAAATAGATATTTAGCTTAGGAAAAGTTATATAGCTATTCTACTATATTTTTTCTATATTCTAAGCTATTTTCCTAAGTAGTATATATATAAATACCTTTAAAAACGGGCGCTATTAACTATACACCCCCTTTTTTCTATATATATATCTTTTTTTCTCTAATAAAAAGTATACTAATATTCCTCCCCTAAAATATTAAAGTTTTTTATTAGATTATTATTATATTATCTAATTTTAGTAGAGGTAGAAAAGCGTATATAAGCTAGTAACTATATATAAGTTATTAATTACTTCTATATAAAGCTTTTAGTAAGTTTAGTTTAGTTTATTTTTACTTAGCTTTAAAGAACTAATATAAATATTATTAGGTTACTTACCTTATTCTTTTTTTTTCTTACGCCTATAACCTAAACCTTTCGCCTATATTAACGTGGAGTAGAAATATTATCTAGAGTTACCCTGCTTTAGGGAAAATAGCTGTTTTAAAGCTTAAAAAGCTGCCGGCCGAGATCCGCCAACAAATCGTTGCCGACACTATCGAGGTGTTGCGCAGCTGGTTTCCACACCCCACAAAGTTGGTCGAGTATGTCCTGACGCCGAAATGCATTGGCCATCTCAATGCCCCCAATGCCCGCTACGAAAGTCTCCTTAAGGCGTCGAATCGAACGTGGCCTGGCATTGAGGAGGTTTGTATTCCGTACTTCCGGACGCAGTCAAAAGTTTACCCTGGAGATGGCTTCGATTATCACGGGCCCGTGTTCGACGTGGAAGAGTTGTACGAAAGGTGGACTTCAGAATACTTCGACTTTCCTTACCCCTACGACTAGACTACCTTCGAAATTACCTTCAGCAATCGACTACCGAATTCGATCAAGCGAGTGTACGTCGACCTTAGCACGCCACCAGGGTTGCTAACGTCACTTGAAAAAAAGAACTCACGATACCAAGAATCTTTTTTGGAGTACGCGAATCAAGTTCTCATATGGCTTAACGAGGACTGGGAAGGTGCTGTCTTGAATGGGAAACTGCCCGACTTGAAGTGGTCTGGGACCTTGCCCACAAGCCAGGTGGATGCGCTGATGAATGCCCGAGTTCATTAGCAAGCAGAATGGTGTTGGCTCAGCTGTGAGGAGGATGAGGAGAGAAAGCTTCTGTTTCCCTTCTTCGAACAAGTGATCTCACTTCTTGAAGCGAAGCGAATTGCTGAAGCGTTCGTAGGAAAATGAACTTGAAGGGCTAGATGATCGCAACGAAGGACCAGACGGAGAAAGTGAATGCGACAGATTCGACAGCGATACTTAAACATGGAGGAATAGTGGGAGCACGGCTTTAATCTGGGATGGTAGCCCCGATCAATCGTGCAGATGGTTCGTCACAGTCTCCTCAATCATGGGTAATGCAAAGGGAATCGAGATGAGACGGATCGTGCGTGTGTTATGGTTTGCGATGGATGAAGTCGGGAAGCTTTAAAGTTTCTAAGTATGTAGCTGCTGACTCAGCGCCCGGATGAAGGTCGGGTGTTTGTGAGATTCTACGCACCTCAAAATGGTCCTCCTCCATCACCACTTCATAGCAACCATCTACATGCGCTGCTCTTTGGATGCGCAGTCTTTCCATCGCCTCTTTTCGCGTGCCAGTCTACGCGATATGGCCCTCTCGCCACCCCCTCGCCGCGCAATGGCTCTCCTCCGCCCGCCGCAATCAAAACCACGTCCGCGCCTTCAGCCTCTTCAAGCTCGCCCACGCTAAGACAACGCTCGGCGCCCATGGAATCAAAGCCTATACGCCCTTCCATCCGCCGGAGCTGCGTGACGACCGACTTGTCAACATATACGTGAAGAACACCGGAACAACTGGCGCGGATGGGGATGAGAAGGCGGTGAAGAAACGAAGGGGACATACACCAATGGACCGACTCCGCCTCGTTAGCACCGTCCCTGCGTCGAAACTACTCACAGACATTCCACGAGGCTCATACCTACTACCAATTCCCAGCGAGATCCCTTCCGCCTTCGGGTCCGAGTTCGTTTTCAACACACCACCTGATGCTGCCCTCACCGCCCTGGAATACGAGCTGCGCGAGATCCCTCCCGTGGTGCCGATCAAAGAGCCGAGCAAGAAAGCTAGGAATCACTTCAAAGGATTGGCAGAAATATACTTCTCCTTCACCCAGGCGCCCTCTCGCTACAAGGAGCTCTTGAAGAATATAGCTACAAAACTCGCTTCTCATCGCCCGGTGGAGATCCATGTTCGCGTCCCGATAAAGGGTGGTTTTAGCCAAGAGAAAGAGAAAATCTCATTCGACTGGCATTGGGCTACGCACCCTCATTTGTGGCCGGAGGTAATACTCAATGCGATGCCGGAAGGAACCTACGTCCAAATAAGACCGTACTTCGGGAACAATGAGCTCGCCTGGGTAGTTGGGCGTCACTCGAAACCTCTTAAAGTGGGAGTTTCAGACCACTTGCAAGATGCTGAAAGTCGGGCCTTGCCACATCACTTGGATTTCACTCCGAGGGTAGAGAAGATGCGAAAAGCACAGATTGAGCTGGAGGAGAGGGGAATTGGAATGCCGATACTTGCTAAGCGGAAGAAGTTTAGAGAGGAGTTGAAGAAAAGAGAGGCGGATGGGGAACCGGTGCCGCCTTCGGAACTTCCACTATGGTACAAGACTAGGGTGAATACGGCCAAGAAATTCAAGGCCTTGAAGATGGTGGACAGGATCGAAAGGGAGAACAAGAAGAAGAGGAACTTCGAGCCCCGTTTGCTGAGGAAATTGGGGAAGTTGGAAGTCGATGGGCAGGGGTCGTGGACGATGCAAGGGGGGGACGCAAAACGCCGACGAGACTAAGGCCGGAGAGACTGCCAAAGAAAGGGCCGGCAAACCGCTACACTTGAGCATCGCACTCGGCGAGCTCAATTGCTCGTGCGAAGATCGAATATTTGCAGAGAACTCAGTTTAAACGATATAATTGGCACAAGTTTTTGACCCTAGGGAAAGGGCTTTTGTCGCCCAAAGGCGGAGGACTCCATCCCTCTACGTCAACAGTTCCCATATGCTCTACCCAACTCGCGCCCACCACACAGCATCATCCACTCTTCATCAATCACGCTAATGTCCCCCAATCACCTGTCGAGCAATCAAGCCACACTCATTCGTGTCCTCATGAAAAGCCCCGCATCCGCAGCCATGACAGCCTAATAAGGCCAAGCTATGCGCCCATCGATAACTTCCGAATCCTTTCGCTGCTCGTAAATCTCTATATGGTGCGCCTGCTGAAGTGACTTCACCATAGCCGCGGCAAGGTCAGAAAGCGTACGACGATTTGGTTCACAATCCTCAAACAGTTAGCAGTACCTGAGCCATGTCATCTGCCATAGCAAGCTGAAGTATTCTTTAGCAAGCTCGCGCGTCCGACGCCCCTCTCCCTCTCCTAACCTTCGATACCTCAACTCCACCACATTGTTCCTGGCCCTCTGTGATAGTCGTGACACTAGAATAGCCCAGCGCCTCACAGTTAGGGGAGGTCATAACATCCCCCTTCACGTTCGCCTTACGGATACCCAGCTCACCATCTACGCTTCGACTAGCTCGTCCAAGCTGACCCCCTCTCCTCGTAGCAGGGTACCCATGTGTGACCTCTCGAAACTTTGTCCCTTTCGCCGAATACCCACCAGCGCCCTCAAGAAACCAATCGGCGAGACGGCGAAGCGACAGTCCTCCAGCGCATGCGCCACCATGCTCCTATCTCGCGGCATAACGAACCCATCACTTCTTGCATGTTCCGTTTCATAGCAGAGGCCTAGGAACAGACGCACTCGCTCGTATTCATCCCAGCTTCGAAAGTAGAGCTGGCCCGCGAAGAGATTTACCAAAGTTGGGACGGGAATCAGTTGTGACGGGAGAGCCGCAGGTAAGAATGCAGGAAGGGCGAAGAACGAGAGGTCCTCGAACGAGCGCATGGAGAGTCGGGTGCGGGGGCTGTAGGTATGTAGGGTTACTTGTCGATAGTCCATGATAGATGGAAGCAGTTCGTTTGCCTCTGTCGGGCTGATGATTAGGTAAGTGCCTTCTCCGCGGGCGTTGGTGCGACTGATGATCCAATTCACTGGCCGAACATAGAAATCGGACGTCTCATGTTCTTTGATCTGGACTGTTTTCGCGAAGTCGCGAGAGACCAGGAGCTCATTCTTCGGCCATTCTTCGATCCCTGTATGCTCTCCAGCGCTGGTGGAGTGCAAGCTAGCGAAGGCATCTTGGTACGCTGTTGTCCGTCCTGAGGGTGATAGGTTCCCACTTTGCACAAAGCTCCGGATAATGGGATGAATCGTGTGGCGGCATGGTTCCACAGGTCGTGGCCGCTCTATCTCCTGCTCCCTCTCGTTCTCCGGTGAAAGCTCACGTTCTTGCTCTTCTTGCAGAGTCGCCCCGGCTAGCGATGTGATGTTATACTCCAAGCACTTTTGGATGATCGCATTGACCTGATCTATCCGATGGGTCATCGACTCTTTTTCGGAATCAGTAGCGATGCTGTGAAGTGATCTAGACGAGTCCAAGCCGTATCGCTCTTCCAGACTCTGTGCTTCGGGCTCGAGAAGCATTTTCGCAACTTCCAAAGAGAGGTTACCCTCCGAGTCCCTTTCGCTCACTTCCAGGGCGCACTGCTGCTTCTGGTATCGTAGTCCTTGCCGTGCCCACAACAAGAGCTCTTTTTTCGCCTTTGCGCACGAATTCCGAATGCACCACTCCAAGACGCCTTTCATGCCAATTCTGTCCTCGGTAGATGTGCCGCTGCAGCTTTGGATTTGCATCTCAATCTCTTTCGACGCAAAGGCGACGACGGACTGACCTTTGCCAAGATTGCGCATGCGCATACATGCTTGCACAAATTGATCCTTTGTCAGCAGCGGACCTAGCGTGACGGCAGCTCTGTAGTCTGGAAGCTTTAGGTCAGTACCGCGTGTATGTGCTTGATCGAGATACACTAGGCATCGGTCCATTTGACGTAAGAACGGAGAAACGTTGAGAGGTTCCAGCGTCTCGTTGCGATCAAGGACAAAAAGAACGTCCTCATCGTTGAAGAATACCACTGCTTGCGCGTCTTGTTGACCCCTCGTGAGCTCCAGCCACTGACGCGCGACTTGTTCGTTTTGAAGATCAAGAACTTGAGCACCAACATCAATGATGACACGGACCGGCGGCCGTGAGGCGACAACATTAGAGAGCAGCAACTTCGCGTTGACGGTCGTTCCTAGTCCGGGCCGTTCTTGAATTCGCTGGTAGTTGTTTTCGTCTCCCAAAAGGTTGTACATGACCATCGCGTTGGTGTGCAGTTGCTCTGGAAGATCGCATTGCTCGATTGACAGCGGAAGGATGTACCTGCTATCGTTTGTTCCACTGAAACCAGTAGTTGGGTGGGCCCTCGTCTGCGCAATGTCCCAGCCTGAGGAAGATAGCTTATGAGGAAACTCGCGCATTTCTTTCGGGAAGACTAGATGCGAGAGATAGAAATCAATCACTCCCTTGGCAAAACGGAGACGTGGAAAGAGTTTAGTATTGCATATATCGACGTCCTGGAGGTTGATCCCTTTGACCTGCCGGAACGCCAGAGGTATGTCTTCGAGTCCGACGTCATGGATCCAAGCTTCGTACTCTTCTTGGGCATTGTCGCAGCGGTAAAGCGCGTCAAAGGCCTTTAGGAGCTCCTCATTTGCAAGTCCCTTGTAGTAATAGGAAAGACAAGTCAATATGATGGTGGAATCAGGATGGCTATACTCGGCACGGGCGGATGGCATATCCTTGGCGCGGAATGGAACAGCAAGCTGTGAGCGACTTTGGTCAAGACCGTACTGAACACGCCACCGCTTCTCCTTGAAAGCAAAGCTAAGTGCTCCACACGCTATCATGCCCCGGAGAACAAGGATTGTGCTCCACATCGACTCATCCATCTTGCTGTCATCCTTCATTTTGAGCAACGACTCGATATCTTGTTTCGACACCCTAAGATCTGTGATGAGTTTGATGAGCTGGTCGCGGGTTTGTGGTGGTAGGTTTCGGACTTTCAATAGACCCGTCGACAGCCCGGTGGAGCAGATGTCGCAGGCGAGATTCCTGAGGAGATGTTCCCCGGCTGCTGTTTGAACAATGCGAATGTGAGGGAAGCTTCCGAGTCCGTTCTTTGCTTCCACCTCGACGCCCTCGGGGAATGCGGCGAGCGTCTTGACCGCAAGCTCAGAGAATCTTCCCAAGGTACTCTGAATCAGACTCCATCGATCGGAGCTGAATTCAATTTGACGTTGCGTGCCCATCGTGTATATAAGCTCGAAGATAACACTTAGAATTTCGTCACTCTCGTCAAGGATGTCTCGCGCGTGTCTGTGTAGCCAATGCTGAGTCTTGATCATCTCCCTTCCCACCTGCAGTTGGTTGGAGAGGATGCTCTCGTAACCCATCAGCTCAAAAGACAAAAGATGCTCTGGCTGAGAGAGGAGAATGCCGCCTACGCGCATACATTCTTGGTACAGCTCTCGAATCCAGACGGCCTGTTCGACTGACACCCGAAGTGATCGAGAGAAAGGCATGTAGTAAATAGGTCGACCAAGCAAGCCACTGCATTTGGAAATTAGCGTGTTAAGCATTTGGGGAGCTAATGGCTTCAGCACAACCACCCGCGCGAGCCTTTGTGTCGTATCGGCGAGAAATGCCGCAACAATTGGTACGATGACGGAGGATTTGCCTTCTCCCATGTTAAGTTGCAGGATTGAGTTCAAATTCGATGATGGTTCGATCATTTCCATTGCAATTCGGGCTTGCACTGGACGTATCAAGAGATTACCCTCAAGTTCCAGAAGTAGCCAATCGGGACGTGTGTTCGGATTCCAACCCTCATGGCCTGGGTGAGTGAGCTCTTTCACAATATCCACCGGATTCTCGACATAGCCTTTGCAGGCTTTGACAAGTCGCTGCGCACATTGAAGTTCCGTAAGTGCTACACCGTACTGGATCAAAACTCGCTTCCATTTTTCATCCAAAGTTTTTCGCTTTGGGTATGCCAAATGCTGTAGCAAGGACAAAGGTGAGAGACGTGGCGCAAGGTCAGACCAAATATTGCGGGCCGCCATCTGGGTGTGTCCGGTTCGCATTGCCTCACAAATGCGGTTGTATATATACCCAACGTGCCGATTACACGACTCCAGATGATATTGAATTGCGGCCTTCAAATCTTCCTTCGAGCCACAAAGTTCCGGGAGGGCCTCGGAGGCCTCGAGAGACTCGTAGCTTCGCTGCAAGTCTTCAGCGTACTTTTGGTCGAATCTACCCTCGGGCTTGGTGCGAAGCAGAGTTAGCAACGCCTCCATGCGTTGCTTTTGAACCCCCGCCTTGGTGTGAACCTTGGGCTCCAGGAACGGAGTGAAGATTCCGGTCTTCTGTTGATTTATCAACGTTGGTGCAGTTGCCTGGAATACATCAAGGTACCGGATGGACCTATTTCTTGGAGGCGTTCTGGGCGCTGGCGATGGGACCAGGTACGAATCGGGCACCCCGACCATTCGGCTCAGGCCATTCAATGTAGTCTGCGCTTTGTTCACGTAGTCCAGCAACTCGTTATTCTGAGCACATTCTAGAAAGCGTGTTCGGACATCCCCGATCGCATCTGCCGTGTGGATGTATTTGGCGATGTCATTTCCAGGCACTAGGAGAAGCGGATGATTATCGCGGAATGGTACTCTCCATTGCGGCATGAGAGTATCGGCGAATGTATGCGCAGATTGACTCAGAGCTCTCTCGTAGAGTTCGTGACAGCGATTCCAGAAGACCGCGCTAGACTCACCTGGTAGTTGTGCAAGATCAGACTCCGGAGAATTTGCCCAGTCTTTAGCGTGATGATTGGCCATTTCGACAAGGTCAGCATTTCGCGGTGCGTAGCCTTTCTTTAGATTAAAGGTGTTATGACTCGGGGACCGCATGTGGCGAAGCCGAGGAACAGTTGCGAATGCCAGAAGGGTCTTGACAAGGCTCTCGTCGTTGCGGCCGCAAAACACCAGCGTTGCCAGAAAGAAGCTAATCCTATACTTGTCCTTCGATTGATCTGCTGACGAAAAGCGATGCTGTAGTGCGCACCATAGATCCGGGAGGAATGCCTTCCCTTCCGCAAGCCAAGATTGATCGTACCCCAACTGTTCAATCATGGCATCTTTGGGGTGTGAGGGGCCAGTAACGCCGTTGATAGTGACATTCCCAAAGCCTTCCAAGTACGATTGTATGTTGAACCCAGAACCCAGATCAACGGTCCAGTCACACGCTAGTCTGGCAGCGGCGTATGATCGGAGCTCGCCTTCACGGACGAAACCGCGATCACTAGTATCGTATGCGACGTCGTGCTGTGTGGTGTAAGTCTCCGCCCCAAAGCCATCAAGGCAAAATACCGCGTCGCGGAGAGCGGCTCGCTCCATAAGGAACTTCTCGCCGTCCGTCAAATCCTCGACAGCTGTATCAACCTGATCACCTTGCAAGAAGCTGAGCTTTGAATAGTGCCGACGAATTCTGTCGACCTCCGTGGCGAACGCATTGTGTTGTGAAAGCGGCGGCAGATCAGACCAATCTACTGTCTGCATTACCTTCAGGTGCAGCGGGTAGAAGTTACGGCGTGGCGTAAGATCAGCGATAATCTTGAGAAGCTCATGTTCATCTTTCGAGGGATTATCATATGATCTCATAGATGCGCTCCGGATGCAATCAAGGGCCTCTTCCGTGCCGGTCGTCGCTGTCAATTTGTCTGGTAGACAGTGTGCAGTCACGGCGTGGAGATACGTCTTATAGAGATTGCCTCTCAAAGTAGTGTTGCCAGTCAGCTTTCTCAAGTTGAGATCCAAATCGTAGGCGTAGTACCCGACCTGACGTGCGGCCTCATCAGTCTTCACGCTGACTTCGACGTGATCAACACTGCGGGCGAATTGAACGTCTCCAAATGGGACAATCACGCATCGCTCTTTACCGCACCCAGTACCACCAGGCGTGGTGAGGACGAGCTTCGATCGTAGCCCGGTGAATGTTCCGATAGCCTGATCTCGGTCTACTACCAGCCCTCTAAATTGCCTAGACTTCAAATCGGACATGTCAGGCCCCAGGTCGAAATTCAAATTCAGCCGCGGGAGGTGGACAGCAACCTCCTTCGTATTCGCATCCAGGATAGCATGAAGGTAAGTTTTATGCTCCAGAGGATGGAGCAAGGAGGACAGACTGCGGCCTGTGGGGCTTTTGGGCTCTACGAGAGCTGTGATTCCTTGTTTCAATTGGTATACGTCTTGGCCATCGGGAATGAGCTCCCACGGGCGTTGCTCTCGACCCCATGGCGATGAAAGTCGACGCCACTCCACGACGCCAGTGACCACGTTGCGCCAGTGATGGAAATCTTCGATGAATACAATGGGAAAATCCCCTTCTAGGGCACATGTCGGGACTAGTTCAAACACTTGGCCTTGCGCGTTAATCGTTCTGATGACCAACTCGGAATGGACCATTTTGAAATGGACCTGGTGACTTTCAATTTGCTCACGCACTTCAAATTCCATCCCGTCTGAGCTGGATGGAATAACATCGAGGATTTTAGCGCCAAAGAGTCGCTGGAAAGTTTTGTGAGATTCGTAGTGCGAAGGGAGTCTTGATACCGGCTTCCCTTTAACAAGTAGCTGGCCGGTCAAAAGGTTCAGATGGACGGTAGAGGAGCTCTGTGTGGGCGTAGATTGTGTCTTGGTGGTAAGCCAATGCTGATTCGGAGCTGGAAGAGCCATCCATCCTGCAGAAGGCCGGTAAGCTGTCCAGATTTGCCTGGTGACATGGTCAAGACCTGAGTTGTCAGCAAGAACCAGGCTCCGAATCCGATCTTCGAGCCGAAGACATAGCACGGTTGACTCTTGTAGTAATTGACGGAGCGGAGCCTCAACATCTTTTTCTACTGTTGGAGAGTTGTCGCGGACGGAGACCATGAGTTCAACGGCATCGGAAATGTCTGACTGGTCTGTGAGTAGCGACGGCACGTATTCGTTATTGACTCCCAAAGTCAAGTGGCCGATCAATGCAACTTCCAAACAATGAGACCGGAGATTAGTACGCTCCTCTTCGTCGGTGCTCCTTTGGAGTTTCCCTTGAAGCTCTCGTGTCCAGCCCAGCACAATCTTGCGAACTCGGCGCAAAAAGAGTTCAGCTTTTTCTGCTACATCTTTCTGAGCAGTAAGGGACAGGATACGAGACGCAAGAACGGTGAACAAACGGGCTGCTATCGCGCCTTGCCAATTTGCTTCGACGCCTGAGAGACCTTCTTCGAGTGCGGTGAGTAGGCCTAGGCTAACATGCTTCTGTTCCAATATCTCGTGAGACTCTCGAAGAATTGAATATATCCCCGCTGGCCCAGCTTGCAAAGAGGCTTGCAGGAACAAGGCACACACCTCGTATTTACCGAAAGAGAGGACATTCTCAGTCAGCTCCCTCGCTATGTTTATCCATTGAAGGCGATGACCTGCACGCAGAGCGCCAAACGCATAAAATTCGTGGAGAGTCATGGCCGGGGAACATTGCCATTGACGAGCTATGATCTCATTCGATGTATGAGTGGTGTTGCAGAGGGTGTTTTGAAGCTGCCTGTAAGGGTCGCAGGGAAGTTTGAGAGTGCACGCCGCGCGAATTGTGAAATCGCCGATACAACTACTCGCTGTTTGCTCTCGGTCCGAATCCCGTAGATCGTATCTCATGCCATGGTTGAGCAATACGTCTGCCTCGGTGGCAGTCGAGACGGCCTTGGACCGGTAATGCGAGATGGTGAAAGATTTCTCGTATGATCCTAATTGCAATCTTCCCCACGTCGGTCCCCAATAATTTCGCAGACCATCATAATTTCGAAGCCAATACAGCTGTTGTTCCGACCCGGAAGTCTGCTTGGCAAGAACTTCAGCCTGAAGCCAGTACGTCACATCTCGCCACTGTCGGATCGCTTCGGGTACGTCGAGCTCAAAGACGACCAGCTTCGCTTGAACGTTGTCGGAAGGCAATGGCCACTCGTGGACATCAATCCGCATATTCTCTATCCTGATCTTCAGCTGGCATTTATTGCAATTGTGATTCACATGATCAGTGACCATCCGCCTGCCGCTCCAAAAAGTTGACTCATTGCAGCTCATATTGGCGAACTCGTTTGAGAGGTTCCTGTATTCGGTCTTCAACCGCTCGAACTCATCCCGCTTTTCTTCTCGCTTCCTAGCCGCTTCAACCTCTATGCACTGACGAAGCCACATGTGATGCGGTGAGCCTTCGTAATACCGAACTGGCAGGCTATCATCCTTGGTAGACAAGAAGTGCAAACGGTTCCCAAGATCGACTGGAGCGTCCCGAGATTTCATGTACTTTTCAATCAAAGACAGTCGTGTCAGTTGTCGCTTCGACGGCAAAAGGGTTGGTTCTAAGAGTGTGGATGGGAAGCTCGGGTAATAGTTCGCGACGAGAGAATGCAGAGTGATAGTGGATCGATCCATTGCAATCCAGAGTTCCATAGTCGTGAGAAACATCTTGGATAGCAACACAGGATTGCCTTCGTAAAATTGCCGCCCTGTTTCGGGATAGCATTTCAGTAAACTTGCAAGTTTCCTCGTCGTGTCTGAGTCTTGGATGTTGTGACTCAGCCATTCGGGAAGGCAAGTATCAACCCAGCATTCAAAATCAGTGAGCAAAACATGCTTCTGACGGGGCCCGGCAGAGATTAGACAGTCTAAGTTGGGGAGAGTCTGGTTGCACTGGCGGATGCGACTCAATCGCGCGGGCTCGAAAGCGGTTTCGGCAGCGGAGGTTAGTTCTCGGGTGGAGAGGGATCCCAGGTATCCGCGGAAGGTTTTGAGTGCGAGCTTTGTATCTTCTTCAAAAGATATGTGTGACTGAAACTTGTCCCACTGCTTCCAGATATGATGCGGGTCCTTGTCACCCTGCAGCTTCTCCCAACAGCTGTTCAACCTCTCTCGGGCCGAGTGGAGAATTATATCAACACTAGGTATGGAAGGCGTCGTCTGACCTAGTTTCAACATGCGCCGACAGATCTTAGTTTTCATCACAAAGAGCAGGTCGCTCGAAATGTTGCGTGATTCGTCCAGTGCAGTCTGCAGGACCTGACTGAAGAAGAAGATCATGAACGACTTAAAATAACGAGTTCCTTCCTGTAATCCGGTCTGGACTAACGTTGTCTCGATGGCGACACGAAGTAGAAGCCACAGTGGTGATCGTCGCCAGGGGTTCAAGGCGTCTTTCCACAGAACGTCGTCGCGCGTGTTCTTCTCAATGCGGACTACGTTGTGGGCAGGGGTGCCGGCAGCACGCAAAGCGCCTATGAGGAGGCCGGTCACCATCATTGGATCAGTGTTTTGACGACTCTCCGAGACGGTGGAGTTGGCCTTGGTTGTTGTGGTGCTTCGGTCCACCTCCGTGGGAGTCTCCGAGTCTAGCTTCACGAGCATTTCCGTTAGCGGCTCCAGGAACGCTGCGTCCGCAAAAACGGTGTTGGCGATGCGTATGGCGGGCCCAGGAAACGAGCGACGTAGACGTGACTTGCAGCCCATGACGGCATCGGTAGTTGGGGAAAGCTCGAAGACTTCGAAGGTAGTCTCGTGATCGTGTTTGCGGATAAGTAGGGCTGCGTTCTGTGCTCTGATATGCAGTGCGATAGTATCTGGGCACAATCAGCGATCAAAATCACTATGAGGAGCGCAACGGTGCATACCTCCGTCAGCCAACGCGTCGAACTTGGCAAGAAGGCTCTTCGTATCCAGGGCAAGAGAGGAACCTTGCAGGTCGTCCATCGTCTGAATCATATCAACGCACGCTGTCCAGCTCGGAGAGACATTAGCCGGCAACGATGCGTATGATTTCAAACTGCCGAGAAACATGGAAAGAAGAGCGTTGCTTCGGTCGACTTTGAAGTCATCTTCCTGCTTGTGGACTTGGGGCGGCAAGAAGACGTGATCAATCACGTATCTGAGCGTAGTGTACGTGGGAACTGTCGTGGGAACCATCTTGTGATAGTTTCTGGAAGCGAAAGAATTTGGGGAGTGCGCGGTGTAAAGTATAAAGGTCCTAGGACGGTGGTGGTGTGCCTAAAAGCGGCGTAGCACGCTGCTGGCAAACGGAGATGCCGCGCCACGATTCTCTCAGCCCCCAGCGCAGAAGCCTCCAGAAACCGAATTCGCCCTTTGAGTTGCCTAGGACCAAAAAAATTCGCCGGTTTCAATTCAACCTCCTTGGTGTGCGAAGCGGGATAAAAGGTGGGAAGCCCATGGGTTGATGAGTAAGTAGCGCCTACATGGCCAATCAGAGTTGCAGAACGCCCGAAAATTGAGCCACGAAAGTAGATTGGCCCAGGATCGATGCCCTGCAGGTACCCGCAACCAATGAACATGCGCAGATTTGCTGCAGAGATAAGCAGCTTGTGTGAAATACCAATTCGACAGCTCTAAATGCATCGACGTCCCTCATGCATTGACGCCTCTTGGGATTAGTTGATAGAGTAAGGGAAACATGGAACGAATGTAGATCATGAAATGCGACAAGAATGCGTAGTTGGCTCCATGGAGACATCATGAAATTATGGAAGATTATGAACTGCGGCGAAAAAGTAAATTTATAGCTCTCTCCACTACCAGGCCGAACCATATCCTCTCTTGGCTCGCGCTGGGAAATATATTCATTCCAGTATGCTCTTCTCCGGTTGCTTTATCTGCTGTCTCGTCGCTATCTACTACCATGTAGGCTTTCGCGCCTGGCCACATTAATCGCACGGCTACTAGTTTCGAGAACATCTGGATAAACATCTTCGGGGATCTTTGGGCCCGGAAGAATTCAAGGTCAATATTAGAGCGGAACAGGCTCGATCAAATGTTTCCAAGCTGAAAGCTCGCACATCTTCGAAGCCCTACAGGAAAGCAGCCATAGAGTGGCACTCTCGCTCATGATAAGTATATCAGATCGTGTTGCAAGGAAGCCTTTTCCGGCCGTATCTTTACTTCACCCGTTAATAGGTCAGTGTTCTGTAGTCAAGTGAGATGATCACCGACGAAATCGACACCAGAAAGGGTGTGCTATTGAAGCATAGCGTTGCGCATCTGAACCCTTGCCGCAACGAGGGTTGCCCACCGCGAGCCATCAATCCATCGCACGTCGTCGTGGCACTTTGGGCAAGCAGCGTCCTCTCGTAGACGGATTTTGAGGACGATAATGCAGCAGTCCGGCGCTATTACGACATTCAATAGACGGTGATTAATGCATGGCAACGGCGATTGGAAGCACGGCCGGTGTGTGGATAGATGGATGAAGCATGATTTGGTGATGGAAAGAGGTGGGATTGCAGTGGGCTGTGAACCGCCCCGGGGGTCTCCGGCGCTATTGTCCGAGCTAGGACCGGATGGGATGGCGTATTGAACGTATTCTTTTTTGAATACAGCAACCCCAACATCAGCCTCATCGTCCGTCCACTCAACAACTTTGCTCCCCCCGGTAGCCCTGGTTACATGACCGTCATGCCATATTTCTCTTCTCTGAGCACCATCGACCCGCAGAACGCGCACCGCGACCTATGCGTCTCTTGATCCTCGCCTTGAAATGTAGTTGATGTATGTTTTGCTCCTCCCTCTAGATGCGAGAGACTGACAAAAGCCCAGTGACCCAGATACCTGCGCCAAAAACCCCATTTTCTGTGCACAGTACGTGTGCACATCCAACTCCTAATACCCGTACGACCCACCTGCTTTCCCGCGACGCCTACCGATAACCTCGAAACCAGTCGTCCGCCACATCAACCGACGTGTCCAGGCGACGTCGGAACATAGGAGAGAATCAAAATCCAGAACAACCATTCAACAATGGGGACCTGGCGGGCTTTATCCATCTTGCTGCTATTTAAAACGCCCCACGGCCGACTCGCGACATTGCAATCTCTCCAATAATATCTGCATATAGATGATGCGCGGACGTAGAAAGGCTCGGCATGTCACAGCGCCAACTATGTGGCACTCAAGATCGTTGGACAGCATCGCAAGTTTCTGTAGACTGCGGACACGGTAGGGCCCGCTTAGTTGTAGAATACCCTTTCTTTGAGGCAGAGGCCAAAAATGGACCTCGAAAGGCTATGTATCCACCTCGGTTTTGCCGTCGTCACTCGCGCAATCAGAAATACCTACTACCAAGGAGACCTTGTACATCCAGCGCCTGCTCAGCTCGTGGGACTCACATCCCTCCTCCAAGCTTGACGTTCAGCGATCTGAAATCACACCCGATGAACACCACTACCAGAAACGGGCATATGAACTCCCGCATGTACTCTTCTTATCTATCTCCAAAGATTTGGAGCCCTTGTTGCTAACATATGATGCCATTTTCCAATTACGCTCGTCTCTGCAAGACTGCACCAACGATGCGGCTGATCTTGCCGTGTGGTCATTCCCAAAGTCCTCCAGCCCGCACTTAGCGTCGTAACTGCTTGCCTACCTACTCTACCACCACCCCTTACTCAGATGTCTCTGTCTCGGGAGTGCAAATACTTCTCTGCCACCATCCGCAGCTCGAGAAGGACCCAAGCTCGTGAGAAGATGCACATTCTCCGGTATCCCTGAGTCTAGCAAGTCCGTGAACACAGGGTTTCAGAATATGGTGGTCCCTCTCGAGCATCTTTATCCGCTAGACGCAATCAAGCTCGTCTATAGCGATGCCAAAGTCGAAAGATAGTCGCGAGTCGCGAGAACAAGTGTTCCTTTGGCGGTCAGGTTACGAAAGATTCGTCGTAACATTTCGCAATGGTAAGCATGGCGGTCAGGGAACGGAAAGGGCATAAGTATGGAGCAGTAACTTCTCATGTACACGTCTTATCAAAGACTGAACCTTCCCGCGGTAGAAGGGAGCGTGTAAGTCAAAGCATCAATTTCATTATTCAATCCATTATGCCAAGAATCCCAAGCTACCCAAGATCTATGAAAAACAGGCATCGGGAGCAAGAGGTCTCATCCTTCCAGATGCGTTCCATGCCCCCGTATCATCGCAACAGATTGTCAGAACTACCCTCTTTCGATCCTGGCACCCAAGCATGCTGGGTATGCCAGGAGGCTCCGTCACCGTCGACGGACCATACAAAGCTTAGTAGAGACGTAGCCATCTGTGCGCTACCCTCGTTTCCTCTTTCCCAGCGATTCGTAACAACTGTTGTCGAACTCATCATACTCATCAAACCACGGGAACTCGCCTGCATCCATCAGATACTCAATCACCCTCCAATCCAACGCCGCGCTCTCCCCATCCATGATTGTATCACCCCTCATCGGGCCATGGTCGCGGCCGGGATGCGCTGCAGCCTACGCCAGTAGTCGATGCCCTGCCAGTCGCCCCTTTCTTGCTCAATACCACCAAAGCCACGCCCCTATGTACGATCCACTCACATCGTAGCGCTTGGGCGGCACCCACTTTCAGGACGGACGACCCTCCGAGACAGCTCTACCATCGCGAGGCTGGTAAGAAGGACACACCGAACATCCCACCCAAGCTTCTCCACTTCATCTGCAACTACCTTGACGTAGCTATGCTGAAGTCGTCCCGGCTTGCGTCTGTTGGCTAATAACGAGATTGTGATCCCTCATCTCTTCTCTGAAGCTAGCCTTATTCCTACCGAAGACAATTTCAATCGTATGCTGGAGCTAGTCACTGGGCACCCGGAGTTTGCAAAGTATGTCAAGTCGTTGGACTGCGTTGCTGACGACATCGGGGACAACCAACTCTTCTAGTCGGCTGGAGTTCTGTTATTGTATGCGTTATGTCGGTCAGCATCAACTGCTGCTGGGAAGCGCTCAACGCGGGCAGTCCGCAAACCTCTAACGTACTCCACAAGCGAGTCGGCCACCCAAGCGAGTCGGCCACCCAAGCGAGTCGGCCACCTCATCAGATTTAGCTGCCTCAAATGCTAATTGCTCCACTGACGAGTTTAACGAGCATCAGCATTGACGGCGTACCTCCAGATCATCGCTTGGCTGGCTAGTGTCGCGGAATCTTCCATCACGACTTCAAGAGCATGCTAATCTCGAACGCAACTAGAAAGTGCCTAGTGAGGTCATTTGATATGCCCGTCCTAAAACATCTCCCAGAGGATGACCACGGCAAGAAAGGGCCGGTTGTATGGGAGAACCTCAAGCAAATTTCTCTCGCTTGGATGGACGTCGGCGCCGAGCATATCTTGTCGTTCTTTGTAGAGCATACATCTATCCTGAAGGCGTTGGAACTAGAGAAGATAGTTCTTGTAGGCGGTACTTGGCGTGCAACTCTTCCAAAAGCCTGTAATTGGATCCTGTTAAGCCATATAGAGCAACTTATGTGCCGAGGACGACCTATGCAACACCTGAATAATACCGATGGCATCACAAAACTGTTTTGCCAGCTGATTTCAAGTGGCCAAAACCAAGCAGTGGACTGCGAGGTTGGCTTGTAGATGGCAATTCCCGATGTAGCTCCATACTCAGATTTCTATTCATTTCTGGACTCAGATTCCGACGACGAGGTCGAGACATCGTGTGATGAGCATAGCAAGCGACACTCTTTCAGAGGTGGTGCATTGGGCAAACGCGAGCGAGACGTCTAGACGGGAGGCGAGGAGTGGAAAGGAACATATCTGCACGGGAGGGAGGGGGACGAATAAGAGCGAGCAATGTTGGAGCTGGATTAGACTGATGAAGTCCAAAGCGTGCACTCAAGCGAAGAACAAGTGACTAATTCCCTGTATCCCTATAACTCGATCCTCTTACCTCATTGCCTTTTAATCAAGGTAGGCTAAAACTGCTCTTTAGGTGGTGACCGCGGCGGATGTTATTATACTTTCGAGAATCGTCATAACAAAATTCTACAGCGGCTTCATTATTTGGGGCGCTAGGCACGGGATTGAAATCATCATTCTCATACCGAAACTCAATTTCAGTCATACTGGTAACGTGAATGTGTATACGGTTTGCAAGAAAACACTTAAAGGCTCAAAAATGTCTCGTCACGTTTAAATCATGGCGTCTTGATATCACTAGCGTCTAGACCCCTAGCAATGAGGGGACGTACGGTATAATGTGGCTAGTTATATATCATGTATACACTCGGAATCTCTTTAATAAGTGGATTTACTATCTTACCATTCACGCTATTGCTGCGATATTGGAGCTGCCAGGATAGTGAAAAGCAAGTAAGAAAACATCTTGTTCCGCGTGCTTAATCTCTTCGCCTTCACCCTGAAGCTCGGATCTTGGCGGCCGAGAAGTCAGTGAATGCCACAAGTGCTTCCACTTTTCTTGGCTTTGCACATCATGACACTCAATTAACAGCCAAACCTCTTCCGCTCCATCTTACCGCCCTATCAACAACCCAAACGACAATACCACCTCACCTCCACCATCTGCCACCAAGCTACAGGACCAGCGGTGTTTCTCTTAGGGCCACACTCTCCCTACTAAATCGCGACTTCGATATTCCGATTCGACGCCATGGACGATATCCATCAAGTCCCACACATTCCTCCCCGTCTGCAATTAATAGGATCGCCGCACTGGCATGAGAACATTCCCGCCATACCACCAGAGCTCTTGCACATCATCTGCAACTTCCTCGATATTCCCACGCTCAAGGCATTTCGGCGCGCATCTTCGGCTTACAACACAATTGCTGTCACCCATCTTTTCTCGGAGGCGTATCTCAGGAACAACATGACTGGCTTCAACCGCCTGCTTGCGTTGGTAACCAAGGGCCCACAGTTTGCTCAACATATCAAGTCTCTGGAATGCGTTGAGGACCCTAGTCGTGTTGACCATTTGGATGGGTACTCGGGCCTCTCGGGGGTACTACACAATACTGGAAATCATATAGAGCACGACACAACCTGCAAGAGTCGTCGATGCGTGCAGACCGTGGGTTCTAACAGCGTGGTTAGTAAACCGGCCAATCTTCAATCGGATTGACGGCCGGTTTATTAATATCACTTCTAATTAATCCAATCAATCAATCCTCTAGCCAATCAAACCTCAAGCGGAGATTGATCTGATTGATCCGATTGGTGTTGTATAAAACGGAAAGGATGTATACAAATTGATACAAATTGGACCGGATTTTTATAGACATAACTTTGTCATATAAATTCCTATGAGCCTAATAATAAGACGGCTCGCGAACTACACCCATGCACCCATGGATGAGACTACAGAGTGCCCCAGAGTAAAGGGCGACGTGAGAGTACCATGGTGGTGAGTTCTAGGTGAAGGGGGGGTTAGGATCTCCCTTGACTCAGGTTGCAGCACTACAACCTAGGATCAACAACTCATATGCCAGAAAGCTACTCTCCGAACATCAGCTGTAGAGAACCCAGCTGAAATCTCAGCTGTAGAGAACCGAGCTGAAGCCTCAGCTGTGCAGGGCTCATCTGAACTTACTAGCGCGCCACCCTGGGGGTGGCCCCCTTCCTTCCCCTAGTATATATACAACTAGCTAGACGTCTATAGAAATCAGAGTTCACATCAATTTCAACCTGAGTCCTTGGGAACGTCGGGCGGAGTACCGAAGGGGCGCATTTTTGAAGCCTAGTAGACCCAGTAATTCGCGTAAAACGTAATTTGACCTGTATAAATCGATTCCCGTCGTCCGTTTAAGCTCAACTCGTCATTGTGGAGGTGCTGGAGGGGGCGCTGGGGCCGTGGTTAATGAGGCTAGCAATACGTGTTCTCCCGGCTAGGCCGGCAGAACTCCGGGGATCTGATACCTTACCCGTTTAGGCTAAGCGCGATCGAATTCGCTTATTTGTCAATCTGGATCAAACCAGTTCAAACCAAAATCTAATCAATCCAATCAATCAAACTCAATTCTATATATAACAGTCCAATCAATCTGCTACCTAGTTAAGCCGGCCGCCCGTTTACTAACCACGCTGGGTTCTAATACTGTAAGCAAGTGTGTCTGCTTCCTAGACTTGATTAAAGGATTACCAGCTCTGGAGTCCGTCAAGTTTCGAAGCTATTTAGGGACAGTCTTGATACCATCAGGGTGCATGAAGCGGCTACGCACCAATTCTTCAGGGGAATACAGATGGCATGCCGTGCGTCTAGTGTCAAATTTAAGACGCTGGAGGCTTCTATGACGACTCCCATCTTTGCAGATGAGTACGGATCACTTCTCGGCCGATGGGAGATGCCAATTGAATACTGCGGGAATGAGTGGGTCTATCCGACACCCTGGGATCCGACGACGTTGACCACCATTGCTTTCAACAACACCATGGTGGCGGAAGTGGCCAATGTCAATGAATTCGATGACTCAGTCGATGCGACCCACGAGGCGCTTATCAAAATACCCAATCTCAGAAACCTGAAGCTCTCCTTCACACGCTGGAGCCCGGCAGCATGGTATCAAAACATGCCAGCTCAATTCGAGCGTTTCATCCACCCGCGCAATGACAAAGAACGATCCGTATGGCCAAAACTCGAGCGCCTCTCCCCTACGTGGATGGGAATGGACGCCGACTACGTGCTACATTTTCTTGAACAGAACACGAATCTCAAGTTCCTCGAGCTTGAGCATATGATGCTCATAGGCAGTACTTGGCGGTTGACGCTTCCGTGATTCCGTAAATGGATATCCTCCAGTGCGCTAAGCCGGCTTTCTTTCAAAGGGAAGCTGCTGGAGGGTCGCGCGATGGAAGACGTCCCGGTGAATCCTGGCCCATACCCTTACTACTCTGACAGGGAAACTGGAGATCCAGGAGATATCTACCAACTAGACGAAGACGGCGGCTAGGAGCCGATCGACGATGACGTCGGCTTGAATGTTCCAGTGATAGGCTATCTGATGCATGGAGGAACATTCCCGTTGCGAGGCTGTCAAGATGAGGCGTATCCCTGACATCACAACAGCTTCTCTGTCCGGAAAGATACTTTGGCAAAACGTCTTGGGCGATACTACAGGAGCCCAGAGCCAAGCCACATTCCGTTCCGCAAGAAGCTTAGCGACATAAAGGATCCTGACCGTCGCGAAGTTACTTCTCGACAGAGCGCAGAGGTCTCTATGCTGGGCAAACGCAAACGAGATCGAAGCGCGAAGGGCCGGGTCCCAAGTTCGAAGGATAGGATCACCTCTCTGATCATTCCCCTTTACTATCAAGTGCGTTGACTTCCAGTGGTGGGCCAAAGTTGGTATGCTCAGACGTATTAGTAAGCGTAGGTTCGCATCACCGGTGGTCATTACGAATAGCGGGAAATTGGCTTTGACAAGTTCCTTTTCACTGCGATATGCTAATTCTGATAACGAATGGGGAACAAGGCAAGCATCGAATTGATCGGTATTCGAATCAACTTCATCCTGGATTCATCTTCATCTCGTGATCGCGATACATTCTTGTCAGTTCTCTGCGTCTTAAGACGTTGTTTCAAAGGAGCAAGCAGTTGGCCAATCAGACTCATGAGTCGATCCTATTCGTGCGAAGTTCTCCAATGCATCTAATTGGCCACTCATCGTCCACAAACTTCGTACACCTCCCTTACTAATTAGATAGTTAGCATTCTCGGAGTCATTTCAATACGATGTAAATGCATAAAAATCTGACAGGAAGGGCTGATCTAACCTAATGTTGTCGTAAGACAGCCGATCCGAAGGGCGCAAATACCGATGCTATGGCACGGCAGGATGCGCTAACAAGGTGAGTCAATCTAATAGCCGAACAACCCAATCTCACCGCCGGGGTCATTTCAGGAGCTACATACAGTCAACCTTGCGAGGCAGAGTAGTAGGCTTCTTGTTCGTGGCTGTGCACATTGTACCAAACGGCATCGCACCACGGTTGACTCACTGTGTAGCTCATGAGGTAATACTCTGGACTTGCCGTGACGCGGCGCGAGCAATGTCAGCAGTGGGGCGTACCAACCGCCGCCTGTAACCTGTTCCGGTCTACTTTTTAAACATTAATTCTGATTTCTTTTCCCTCGTATATCATACAATCAGGTTCTGGTTTTCCACCGCAATCATCATTTGAATCAGCGCTTCCGCGTAACTCTCAAAATACTTCTACATTATCTCCAAACATCGAAATCTCCACATCTCATCTCCCTTTCTGCCATTATGAAAGTCCGACCAGCTATCGCAAGCGACATCCCTCACCTCGCGGCCATCACGGTCCGCTCTCTCAATGAAGATGCCATGGACGAATACCTCTACCCCGGCCGCCACAAGCACCCCGTAGCGTACCAGGCAGCCTACGAAAAGCGAAACAAGAACCTAATAGAGTGGCCCTCTGTGCGCATCATGGTTGCCATGACCGAACCCTCCGACGACAAATGGTCCGGCGCACCCGAAATCTCAGGCTTCTGCATCTGGAACCGGAACGGTGAGAGCAAGGAGGTGAAAGAGAAGTGGTGGCCTAAGCAGACGTTAAAACAGCGTCAGTGTCGATCCCCATAACGCTGTCTTTTCTATGGCGTGCTTAATGTTGATACAGGGATGTCGCTCTGGATGCGCGACACCTACATCGCTCAGGCCGTCGAAGCCATCCAAAACCCCTCCATGAGCGTCGTCCGGTATTTCACCTACGGCAGCAAAGATGAGGAGTACTTTGACCCTAAAGACAAGGACCCAGACGATTTCTGGGGCGTAATTGAAATTTTGGTGGATCAGAGTTTTCAGCGGAGGGGAGTAGGACAGCTGCTTTTAAAGTGGGGCTTTGAGCAGGCGAGGGTGGAGCAGATTCCAGTCTCGCTAGCTGCAACAAAGGCGGGAGAGGCGCTGTATTTCAAGGTGGGGATGAGGCATGTGGGGAAATGGAAATGGGGACCGAAGCCGGAGATGGAATCGAAATTGTTTAGGTGGGATCCGCCGAAGGGGGATGAGGCGACCATCAACGCTCCGGCGACAGAAGCTCCTGCCACTGATGTGTCAACGCTAGATGCTCCAGCGACTTAGTTAAGGGCTGTAGGGAAAACGCATGGTGCTGAGTTAAGAATTGCAAAAAATCGAGCAATTTTGACCAATCATACATTTTAGGTGGAAGATATTTTCTGATTGGTCGATCCGGAATGCTTGGAATATTTTTGCCGACATCTCTTGGCAAGATGACGCCCTACGCTTGACATGAATCCTTCTCGAAACATCTATACAACCACAGTCATTCTCCAATTGCTGAAAGTTATATACGCGTGTACGGCCGCTTGCATTCTTATTTCATTCATTTGCGCAGGTCGAAAAGCCCCTTCAGCGGGATTCCTTAGACTTTTCAGCGGCATTGAAGACTTCCGGAACCCATCCCAATCTCCATCGTCACTCTCCTCCTCTCAAACAATGGCATCGCGAACACTAGCAGTCTACCAAAAGGACGGCACACTGCGCAACCTCGCCACCGCCGTCTTATCATGCCACCCCATCACCACCCTCCCGGACGACGACCGCAGCTTCTTCAAAGCCGCCGCAGACACCGACTACATCGTCGCAACCCGCGAAACTATCTTCCATCCCCAAGGCGGCGGACAGCCTAGCGACACCGGCTCCATAAAATCCTCGTCGCCCGGATCAGACATCCAATTCGACGTTAAGTCCGTGCGCAAGCTCCCCAAAGACCGCATTCTGCACCAGGGAACCTTCACCTCGCCCGCGGAGAGTAGTAGCGGCATCTTCTCGGAAGGCCAAACGATCGTGCAGGCCATCGATGACGAGAAGCGAAACTTCCATTCCCGGCTGCACACCGCCGGGCATCTCCTCGGCCTCGCGGTGCGGCAGCTTGCGGAGTCGTCGATTCCGGAGCTGGGGAGGGTGACAGAGGGTAAGGCACAGCATACGCCTGGGTCCGCCGCTGTGGAGTATTCTGGGTTGATTGCTGGAGAGCATAAGAAGGCGATCCAGGACCAGGCGAACGAGTTGGTGAAGCAGGGACTTCCTGTGAATGTGTTTTGGTGGGATGAGAAGACGACGAGGAGTCAGTGTACGGCGGTGCCGGCGGAGATGGCGGTGCCAGAGGAGGGGGTGTTTAGAGTGGTGGAGGTAGAGGGTGTCGGGTCGTATCCGTGTGGTGGAACGCATTTGCCAAGTACGAGGGATGTGGGGGGCATTGTGGTGAAGAAGATTAGTAGGTCGAAGGGAGTTAGTCGGATTTCGTATGATATCACAGATGCAGCGTAGGTAGTACGAGGGTAGAAGATCTTTTAAAGTTTCTGTTGAAGTTCTCAGGCTCAAGCAAAAGATTGCAGTCCGTACACTCATTTACCGCTGTGGGAGGAGCTTGAGATTACTTTCAGCATTGTCAATAAGAGAAAAGTTAAGCAATTTGGACAACTGGTTACCTTGTGAGGCTACCCCAGACAGCGCCAACACGGTGTACGCAGATAGCAAGTGTATCCACTGGCCCCAGTTTCTTTTAGTACGTTGGAGTCCCATAGACAGTCGCAGGAACTAAGATGCTAACCCTGAACCCGTTTCATCTGGTTTCTCGTAGCTTCAGCTCTATGCAAAATACCGCCTTTATGAGAGCAGCCTCCGCTTTTTGGATTTCAGCCCACAGGACCACCTCCGCCAGAGAAAGCTTGCTGCCATTCCTCAGCTTTTCATTGTAGTATGCCGTGTTGTGTTGCCCGTGGAAGCTTTTCCCACTGTTAGTTCGACGTCAAGATGTGAAGGGTATCGAACATACTGTTTCAAGGATGAAGAGTCTGGTACAAGCGCCTGCCAACGCAAGACGTCCTCTTCGGTCTCTCCCCACTGCATATTGTCCTTCAACCCGTGTAACGTATACCAGTAGGTAGCAAGCTTTCCCAGATCAGCGTATGCGCTAGTGGAGGACACGTGTCGAACGTGTGTAACAGATAGGATGAAGCCGAGACCGCAAAGATCTCCAAACTCCGACGGCCTCAATACGGTCGGTGTGATGGCTTCATGGAACGGGAGCCGGATACTCAGCCTCTCGAGATTCTTGCAAGACTTGATAAGATCCACGACGGCGGCGGCGCATTCCCTATACTGCTCCGAGTTCGGAGAGTTCTCCGTCTTCCAGTCCTCGCCCCACGGCCACCAACGAATAGCTCGGAGCTCTTTGATGCTATCTCGTCCGACTTCTCCAATCTGTATGAGAATGTCGCGCACCATTTCGAGATTCCAAAATCTTGAGCTATCGAAGTCGAACGTCTCGATCCGAAATATCTCTGCTGCAACTTCCGTCCGAATTTTCTTGTTGATCCATACGAGCTTTTGAGCAACTCCTAGAGCCCTCCGCCCCATGGATCGGCACACCAGGCCGGGTTTGTTTTGGACCGGAAACCTACCGCGCATGGACCCCCCCCTTAGGTTATCCGAGTCGAGCACGAGGTTGTAGATCTCCAGTCGTAGCTCTGCGGGCAACTTGAAGAAAGGAAAGATTGTAAATCCTATCCGGTCAGACTGTCGTTGCGCGATGGCGATCTCGGTCTCATGAATTGCGTTCGGAACTTCCTCGGTGTCCGCTTCATTGGCTTTGCGGTGTGGAGCCTTTTGTCGTTAGCAGAGTGTAGATAAGGGACCACCTGTGATCATTAATAGTTCTTGCCTCTGGGCTCTCTATGCCTCTTGCCATGCCGAGATGAGATGTTCAGGATTGGGCAGTGATTGGAAGGTAGAGGATCTGAAGAGTGAGTTGAAATATTAACAACCGGATAAACTATTTTACCTCACGCCGGTCGTGCTCACATGACCGTCAACTGCAGCTCTTGGCGCACTTCACTGCCTTTTTGTAACCATAGCCGAGGTGTTTCTGAGTTGGAAGAGCACTCCGCTATGTCAAATCTGCACTATGGTGCTTCAGAATACAAAGGTGCCTCTAGTTAAGCTTTACCGAATCTCACCGTCCGCTCCCATAATAGCCAGCTTGCAAGCAGGGACATCGCACGCTCCGCTCATAGATCAAACCGAACGCTAAAAAAATGAGAAGGGAACGTCCAAACTTCGAAACCAGATACTCCCTCCAGAGGTATAACCACTGTCGGACCACTAGATTCTTCTAGACGCCGCTACGCTATCAGCATCCTCTGGCGATGCTTGTGAAGTCTAACGTAGGTCAAGCAGATGACTTTGGGTTCCCATTCCTCGTTCCCAGCACTTGAAAGTGTGCCTGAAGATCTGCGTAATGTTTCTGCTCGCTCCTATGAAGCGTTCCGCCGGCCGCCAGCACCTCCTCGTAATATTGCATGTGCTTTTTGTGGTGGCTGCATGTCGTGTTAGCTCATATTATTGGCATCAGGAGGGCCCTGAGTTTGTCTCTTTGTGTGTGCTGCCTCCCCACAACTGCGTTGCGTCAAAAAGGCCCTCTCTTTTCAGCCGCGCAATAAAGCCTGCGGAATCATCAGTAGACTTACACTAAGTGCCCAAGCGTATGTTGCTGTTCTATCTTGCGCATACCCTTCTGCAACCAATCTGACAGCGCCTCGTAAGGGCTACGGACGTTGACATGTCGAACATGCTTGACGGAATAGAGGAGGTCAAAGGCGCAGACTGTCCCGAAGTGCTTCTCTTTCAACCTCGACTTGACCAGTCCTTTGTTTTCTGGAATCTGAATCTCCAACTTTTCGAGCTTGTGGCAAGATTTGAGAAGGCGCACTACCTCACCCGCGAGGCCTGGACCACTGCCTAGCCCTGGCTTTAACTTTGCTCCAACATCGTCGTCCCAGGCTGGCGTCCACCACATGATCCCTTGCAGCTGCGTGATGTCCGCTCTACGGACTTCGCCCATCTGCTCAAGCACGTCGCGCACGATCGTTAGATTGTGATAGCAATGATCCGCCTCCGAGAAATCGAACTTGGAGATCCGAAAGTACTCCTTGGCTACTTCAGCGCGGATTTTCCTATTTATACAGAGCAGCTTTTGACCAACACCCAGAGCCTGTGGACTCTGTGGGTGACAGACGCCTGTGAAAGCCGGCTCGCCAGGGCGTCGCAAACAGCTTGACGCCCACCCCTTCTTGTCGTTGTATACGAGCTTCTTATAGATCATGTCACGTACCTCTTGGGGTAGCTCGTGGAACAGGAAGGTGAAGCGACGATATTGATTTGGTCGTCCGCAAAGAATTACCTCCTTCTCTCCCCTATTCTGGAGATTCTGGTAGATAGTTAGCATTGTGTCCTACAATTTGACGCGCTTGCGGTTCAAAGAAACTTTTCGAAAGTTTGCCTCGCGAAGCAAACCAGTGGAGAACAGTTCTGAATGAACTCACCTTATGCTTGACGTAAGGCTTGATATTGGAGTTGCTGCTCATGCTGACCCTCATTTCTCCGTTTGGCTTGGTGCGGATAGCAAGCTCCATTGGATGTCCAGCTAAAATGATCTTCAGATTGCCGTTAGGATCGAGAGATACGGAGACGTCTTGGGTCCGATCACCAGACACAAGCTTCATATGCTGAGTATGCGCACTAAGAGGTACCTCGGCAATCTATATGAATGTGAGTATGCGTCTCAGATATTCATTCGTACTACAAGAGTAACATACCTCTCCATCTGGCTGCGTGCCGATGGCACTGATTTCTTCAGCTGTTCTCGGAATCTCTTCTACGTCGTCTTCATCGGACCGGTATCGTGACAGCCTCACTTTCTTTGCCGCGCGCTTGTCGTCAACGTTAGACTTTTCGCGAAACCGGCTCGTGCCATGGCCCTCGTCCAAGGACAGGGCGCGGTTCTGTGGGCCTGGCGCTAGACTGTGGATATTGATTGCAGTAGAACCGTCGGCCATCTGGATATGCTTGCGCTAATGCAGGTGTCAGCAGAGCGTATTTGAGCATAAATAGACAGTGATCCCTACCTGAAGTGGCGGTGCGTCTGCTTCCGCTGTGAGGTAGTAAGTTGAAGGTGGTGATTAGGAGGAAGAAGGTTGGAAGATTTAGGAGGGCTGCGAATGGAAATCGCCGCCGATGCGTTGGACTGGCAGTTCGAGTAAGATTCACTTCGCCACTACATGTTTAGTGCTGCCACTGCCACTGTTTTGGATGTTTTGATTCGCTTCAGAACTTCGAGCGAATTGCTGTTTTCTTCACGGGGTTTGGAAATGCAAGGAGAAAGTCAAAACAAAAGGGAAGGGCTGATTGACGCTAGGTAATGTTTCCCAGATTCATTCTGCACTCCTCATCCAAGAACGATCGGATTTTTAATGCTGATGGTAGGGGCATTTTTGAAGGTCTATCGCACGTATGCCGCCGTGCTCGGACGTCCAAATATGGATGATGCCAATCCCGCTATTCCACCTCGGTCTCTCGAATGCTCCGTTGTGGAGCGGTCTAGGGAAAGCTAGTAGAGAATCTCGACCTATATCGCTGCCCAACTAGCCCGCGAACTTGACATCAGTCCTTCTGCCGTAGCCAAAACCTTCTCGTATATGGCTTACCTATTGCACTGTGAGATCAAGAAGGACTGCGCAAATGAGAAACTTACCCCGCGAGTTCTGTTTGCACCATGCCATTATACAGCCACTTCGTCAGGCGAATATTGGGACTTGACAGAAACTCGACGTTCGGAACGTGTTGGATGGTACGAAGCAAACCGAATCCACAAATGCTTTTGAACTGCGATGACCTCAGTTTAGACGGGGCTAGGCCTTTCCTCCCGGGAATTTGGATCGTAAGTCGTTGGAGATTCGTGCATTCTTGGAGACGCCGCACGACGTCAGACACGACCTCAATTTCGAGGTTCTTCTTTGACTTGTCCCCATCCCAGCTGCTAGTCCACCACCTGACCCAAGACAACTCCTTAACACTCTTTTTTCCTACGTCACCGATCTGCCAGAGCACCTTGCGTAAGATGTCGAGATCACTGAATTCTTCCCTGAAGAAGCTGATTGTCTCCACCTGGAACACCTTTGCTGATACTTCGGCACGAATCTGTTGATTGATCCATAATAGTTTCTGAGCCGATCCTAGGCACCACTTATGCCCCTTGATCTTAATGGTAGGCTCATTCCAGTGTAGAAGATGCAGTGGGGATCCACGGCAATTAGCCAGCCACCTCTGATGGCGTTCACGGTAACTAGACAGCCACCCGGAAGTACCATCCGCCTCAAGTACAAGGTCGTAGATCTGAATCCTTAACTCGGCGTAGAGCTTGAGGAATAGGAACACTGTAGATCGGTATCCATGTGGACGTGTGCGAAGTACAATCCTCCCATCTCCGTTCGTTTCGAGCAGCTAATCCTATGCCAGCCACATGGAGCCAAGAACCTCACGCGACAACGAAAAGCTGCAGATATATTCGTCCAGTAGACATACCTCAGCCTTAAGATGCAGCGTAACCGTAGAGCTACTGCTCACACTGAGGTTCAGCTCGCCGTGAGCATCGAAGCGGAATTGAAGCTCCGTTGGGTAGCTGGGGGATGAGATCTTCACCTGGCCATTCGGTTGAAAGAGAAGATTGATGTCCCAGGCGCCGCTGGCGGACACGATCTTCATTCGTTTGGTTTGCGCGTTGACGAGCGTGTAGAGGACCTGAATTGGTGTCTAGCAACTGGAAGCCTTCTAGAGAGATTCTTCAAACCTCACGTACCTCCACGTGGGGTTGTGCAGTGATTGCACCGATCTCTGAATTCGACCTTGGAACCTCCTCTACGCCTCCCTCGTCATGATCGGGCAGTGGTCCTTGCTTCGCTTTCTTTGCTGGCGATGGGCTGTCATTGCTGATTTCCCCGGGAGGTTGCAGCGACTGCAAAGTTTGGGAGTGGTCCAGGGTACGCTTCTGGCGCGGTCGCAGCGGGACAAAGATCGAGTCTTGACACTCAATGGCCATTGAATTGGTGCCGTTGAACTAATCAAATGATCAGTACCTTATTAACGAAGGGCGATCAGAAATAGAGCTCACCTTCACGCTTTCCAACTCCTCCGCCATTTTTGCCCCACGTTGAGGTAGGTGTTGAGGAGGCGGGCGTTGAAGCGAGGGTGACCTGGATATATAGGAGCGATGTCGACGTAAGCGAAAAGAATGCACTTCAACCGCTTGCTGCTTCACTTTTTAGCGGTGAGCGAAAGTCAGAGGGGAAGCGGAGCAAGACAAGCCAAAAGCTGTTGTATTGATGAAAGTGAGGAAGCTAGCAATTGAGCGGAAGGAGGAAAGATATACACACGGTGCTGAGTAAGCCTGCCAGAGAGGAAGGGGCCGATAGCGACCTCGTTACCGCCTAGCCTTTGTTGTAATGCTTCACCGCGTCCTTAGAGATCTTAAGCACTTCTTATTTGCTATAGGAGGCTTTTATATAATAGACTGCACAAAATGTGGGCTGAATACCTGGAAGAATTGCCCTGGGTTTCATAGCTGGTCTCGAACAACCGCTCATTGAAAGGAAAGATGGATATGTCGTTCTCCATAGCTGAACGAAGACCAAGGAAAAGCAAAACTCTAATGCAGATCGTCCTCTATGAGGCCTATCCTTCTCTTCCTCTTATAGGAAATGATTCG
The DNA here is from genome assembly GCF_010093595.1 of Mytilinidion resinicola. NCBI lineage: Eukaryota > Fungi > Ascomycota > Dothideomycetes > Mytilinidiales > Mytilinidiaceae > Mytilinidion > Mytilinidion resinicola. The sequence goes on from NW_022985467.1 coordinate 56,024, forward strand.
CACCTAAACGCTAATGCTAGATTGCCCGAGAAAGTTGATTTTGAGAATAAAAAAAAAGCTCTGATAGTGACGCATAGTCTCCCAGCTAGCAGATGGGTATCACACCGGCTTTGAAGATCGTGCCTCCTGATGTAAAGAGAATCGAACTCTGCATAGCCTGCTTCATCTCCACTGCCTCCATAAATATCCTATTCCAAGAGCTTCATCTTTATCCCCCGTGCCCCTTTCGCCCTTCGCATGTCATCTTTGATAAGTTGGATCTTAAGCCAATTCGTAGCAGCCTCGGCAAAAACGTCAGCAGGAGTTTGCGACAGGAATGTAGAAGCCGCACAACCTCAGCAGCCAGAGCTAGGTCTGAGTTCCTCTTAGATTCTTCCTCCCAGCCCGGACTCCACCAAGGAATCCATGAGAGATCCCGGATGTTCTCACGGCCCTTTTCGCCAATCATCTCGAGTAGGCCACGTACGAAGTCGAGGGTTCGGGATTGAGCGTGGCGTACATGGAGTTGGTTGAGTTTAGATAGGCCCACCTCTGCGGATACCTCTTCCCGGATTTGCTGTTTTATCCAAAACAGCTTTTGAGCTTTCCCGAGAGGCTGTAAGTTTTTGACCTGTGGAATTCCGGAATTGGAGTAAGCCTCCTTCCACCCAGTCTCATTTCCAGCAAGCACAAGGCCATAGATGATCAGTCGCAGTTCCGGCGGCAAGTCCAAGAACGGAAAGACGGCAGGTCGGCGATGCCTTGCTTGTATGCGGAGTACGATGCTCTTATCGCTCGAGCTCTGGACTGTCTGTTGGAATGTCAGTGATGCGCAAAATACGAACAGATCATTATCCTTGCCTCAGTGTTGACAGATGGCTTCACAGTACAGCGACTGGCAACGCTGATCTGCATCTCGCTTGGTGAATTCGCTCGAAGCTCGACGGATATCGGATGATTGGCGAAGGAAATCTTCACCTCGTTGTTTGGCGTATAGATGATATCCATCTCCTTGAAGGAGCCTGCGGACATGATCTTGATTTGTTTGGCTTTGGTACGATTCGTTTGGATCACTGAAGCAGGCTATGCCGCCATGAGCCTCTCGCTGCCTTCACCTACCTGCATCTGATGTACGGCCAGAGTCCCGTTCTCGGACTCTACCCTCGTGATCTCCTCAACATCTACTTCGTTGTCAGGCTCTCGAGGGCGCTGAATGCTATGTCAGCATATATAGCAAAGACAGCGGGGAGTAGTAGGCTGACCTTCCGATCTTTCAGCTCTGCCGTCATCATGAGGCTGAGACGTTGAAGATGGGAAAGGTAAGGAAGAGGAAAATTTGAAAGAGGAGGAAGGACGGAAATAGATCATGAAGGAAGAGGTTGATGGCAGATCCGATGACTTCACCTGGTGCTGTTAGCCACTTCACTCGGTAGTCAGCACTGCGACCTCATGACTGTGTCTGTAAGCTTTATGGGAAATTATCGCCGAGGTCCATAAACGAGAAAAACCTTGTGCGAGGGGTTGCCACTTGTCTTCCAGTCTCACCATTAGATGTAGGTTACTTGAAAGAAAACCGCAAAGCCGCGGAGATCCATGCTTGAAAGCTTCTCTCAGGGTGGCTTACACATATGAAAGCAAAGTACGAGAGATCAATACTGTCCAGCTAAAGTTGGCATTGAGGAGAAGGAGTTTATAAAGCAGTTGCTCCCGCCATGCCCATTTCCTACTCCCCGTCATGTAAACTTGATTCCTACCCAACAGCCAATTCTGGATCCAATAAGAGTCGTCATAATACAAAATCAGGAAAATCCTAGAAAGTACAGTATGAGGGCACTAGTTTGCTTACGCTACCTAATGTCGTTCGAGGTACTTCAAAAAGCTTTCGGTGATGTCAACGAACTCAGATTTATCTTTTCGAGAGGTCTAAAATGTTACCGGGCTACCCTAGGCGGTGTTATGGAGGTGTACACATACCAGAGCTGTAGCTTGTTGATCCAAGTTTGTACTAGTCCGTTGAGGCAGCGCCAGAAAAGAGATTGTCCTAGTGCTGTAGGTACGGTGCTCCTGCTGAATGTTCGATTGTAGATTGCTGTACAAGCTTTCTCTAGTCGGCCATAGAAAATAATGCCGCTCAGCCTAGTCCCGCTCCATTCAGTTGTTCTGATTGCGTCTCCTCAAGAGCAGCCCTCGCTACCTTCGTCTCCCTCGTGCGCTTCATGTGATCCTTGATACGCTGGTGTGTGAGCCAGGTGATTGCAGCCCTCGCGAAGTCGTCGTCATACTGGCGAAGCCCGGTGAACGTCACACGTGAAACATGAACAATACCGCGCATTAGATCGAAAGCCGTGCCAAAGAGGTTCGCGAATTCGGACGACTTTTTGGACATGGACGGTGTGAGGAATTCGCCGAATGGGATCTGAATCATCAAGTAATCGAGATTCTTGCACGCTTGCAGGAGGCGTACAACTTCGATGGCTACACTCAGGTCCGAATTCCTCTGAGGCCGATCATGCCAGCTCGAAATCCACCAAGGGAGGAAGGTGATTGTTTGGATCTTCTCTCTGCCGGTTTCGCCGATACTTTCAAGAACCCGACGCACCAAGTTGAGGTCAAGTTGTCGGTCTGACATGGTGAAACTCTCGAAACAGAGACCACGGAAGTTTTTGAACACCTCTTGGGTTACCTCTCTCCGGATTTGCTGGTTTATCCAAAGGATCTTCTGACCCAGGCCCAGAGGCTGCAGGTTTGTTGACGCTGGTTTGGCTCCAGGGTGGTAATTCCGGATCCATCCAGTATGGTTGGCTTCCAGCACAAACCGGTATATTATCAGTCGTAACTCCGCCGGGAGATCGAGGAACGGGAATATGGTGGGTGGTTGTGAGGTGGACTGCGTCGCGAGGAAGGTGTCCTGGTTGTGTTCGCTCTTGATTGTCTATATTAGAGTAAGCGATGCTAGAAATGATGCAATGCCTCGTCATGGATTCGTTTCTGCAATGGAAATTAATAGCAGCGAACAATAGGCTCAACTGAGTGCTGCTATGAGCTATTGCCTGTGGTAGCTCGGCAAGTCTGCTGGTTGTCCTGAAAAATGAACCGAAGGTTTTCTAGAAGGGTTAAAGTGCCAAAACAGCGACACACAAGTGGACGCAGATCAGTGATGAGGCATTGCACGAGCTTCGCGTACCATGGTCGATCTTACGGCGACCACCATTTGCGAAGCTTGCCCGACAAGCTGCTCCACATCTGGGCCATCCTCCAGTCCGCTGGAATGCTGATCACAAGGTCAGTAATGTCCTATCGAATGATGTGTAGCTGGAGCTCTCACCTTCGGATCTTCTAGCTCCATCGCAATCTCTGCGCGCCGTGTTCGGGACGGTAGGAGTGTGGGAGTGTGAAAGCGGAGGTGACAGTGGTAGGATCAAAGAGGTAGGAAAAGTAAACAAGGACACGCCGGATCAAAAGATTCGCCGCAGACCGTTGAGTCTTTCACGTGGTAGCCTAATTCCGACTGCCTGTCAGTCAAGGTCTTCTTAGCCGGCAATCTCGTCACTTGCTTCAAATATCGCTTGGCGGTTATTACAATCAAATTCAATAACTTTTTTGCGCCCTGTCCACCAAGCGCTGTCAAGCCTTGCCAAATTGAGCAATCCGGGTGGCTGCGAGAGCTGTCAGACTTGACAAAAAGGCCCCTTTACATTTTTCAATAATGTACTACAAGACTTCAAGCAGTGATAGGCAAGTGTACACATGTGCTAGGGATAAATATCGCATCTATGCGTAGGGAGCGGCTTTGTGTTCATGCCCTACGCTTTACATATTCTAGCATTGAAAGCTTCGGTCTACGTTATGTCTAGTCAGGTCCATTTTCAAAGGACCTACGGGCGGAGTTGTGTCGTCTCCAGACGCCAAATAATTAAGAAACAGATATCTTCCAGGATTTGAATCTCTCATTAAACACAGTGTGATCTAGCAACTGATGATGTATCAATGGACAGTCTGCCAGTCATATCTCCGTAAACCGCAAGAATAACCCACCTGGCTTGACCGTTCTCAGTCAAATTAGTTTTTGCTCCTGCATTCTCTTCAAGATCTTTCTCCAAAAGTCTGGTAATTTACGCAGTCGAAAGACCTTCATTTTTGTTTCCGAGCCTCTTCTCTTTGCCACATATCGCCATATGCTAGTCATAGTTCCCATCTCCATTGCACAATTAAGGGCGAGAGTATAGGCACTTGGTACTCACTCCACTCTGGAACTGTCACGATCTCCTGTGCTTCCGCCCGGCGTATACTCTCCTTCAACCTTTGGAGATTGAAGCACCTCCCCAAGCCATTAGCCGGGCTCGATCAGAAGCAAAAGACTGGAACCGCCACCCCCCCGGGAACGGCTTCACCTGATCCGCATTCCGGTGCCAAATGTTTCCCAAAAGAGGTGACGATGCGTTAAGGTCTATATAAGGTCTGGAGGTTCTTGTCAGACTTGAGTAGATGGACTATATCAGCAGCGATACTCACGTCCGTTATCCTCCGCTGCTCGTCCTTCAGCTCCGCATCCTGTAGACTTCAACGATACGATTGCACAGCTTAGCACAGAGTTCAGTAATCTTTCTAGAACGACTTAAATACGAATACTAATTAACACTATAGATACTAATATATGTTCTCTCGCAATATGGAAAGCAGAAAGAAAACCGCAAGAGACAAAAATCGCAGATGAAAACTACGCGTACCATACAAATCGAAAGAAACTCTACACCAACTCTACGCCAACTCTACACCAACTCTACACCAACTCTACACCAACTCTACACCAACTCTACACCAACTCTACACCACCTCTATTCCACCTCCTCCACAATCTTAACCAACTTACTCGTCTTCGAAATCTTCCCCGCCAACTGCGCAATCGAATCGTTCCCCATAATATCCAATACCGGAATATCCGCCCCGAGATCCTTCGAGAACCAATTCCTAAACTCAACCGCCACCAGCGAATCCACCCCATAATGATGAATCGGCTTCCCCGGATCAAAGTCCTCAACCGGCAAACTCATCACGCTCGACAACTTCCTCACCACCGCCTCCCCCACCGTCGCCGCCGCCTCCTCAAAGCTCTTCGCCGCCCGCAGCGCCGCCTTCGTGTTGAGCGACGAGTCCTCCTCGCCCTCGTTGCTCGCCGACTCCGACATGACGTGCAGCTGCGTGAAAAGCGGGTACTTCATGAAGCCCGGCTCGGGCATCCCCTTCCACTTGTAGCTGGCGCTCGACCCCAGCCCAATCGCGACCTGCGTTTTGACCGCGTCGGCGCGCGTCGCGTTGCGCGCGTCCATGTGGTACTCGAGCAGCGCGTGGAACTCGTCCTCGCGGATCGCGTCGCTGGCGAAGGCGAGGTTGCCCAGCGCCGGGTTGGCCGTCTTATCCTGGTTCTCGGCGATGTAGCCGACGCCCAGCATGGCGCCGAGGTCGAGCGCGGTGGCCGCGAGGCCCTTGGAGCGCCGGTGGTGCGCGAGGGCGTCTTGATACGTGTTGCCCGCGGCGTAGTTGGCTTGCCCGCGGTTGCCGATGATGCCGCAGCAGGAGGAGAGCATGATGAAGAAGGTGAGGTCGTGCGGGAGGGCTTCGTGCAGGTTGCGTGAGCCGTGCACTTTGGGGTTGAGGGCTTGGTTGTATTGGTCGACAGTCATGAGCTCGAGTGAAGAGTCCTGGTGGATTGTTAGGATATGTGAGGGAGTATGGGGTGCGGGAGCTTACTCGGAGTTGCATGGCGCCTTGGATGCAGCCGCCGATGGGAGGCATATCACGAATGCACTGGGCGAGTGTTGACTCGAGAGCCGTCTTGCTGTTGATGTCGCAGGCGAAGGCGCGGACGGTGCATCCTAGCTCCTCCAGCTCCTTCACGGTCTTCTTCGCTTCGTCGCTTGCGGCTCCGGATCGGGAGAGGAAGATGAGGTTGCGGGCTCCTTGCGACACCATCCACAACGCCATACTACGCCCTAGACCACCGAGGCCGCCGGCGAGAACGTAGGAGCTGTCGCGGCAGAAACGATGTGGTGCTTTCTGCTTGGGAAGAGCTTGAACCATATGCGAAGGATCAGACGTAAGCACAACTTTACCGATGTGCTTGCCAGACTGCAGAAGACGATATGAAGATTCTAGCTCTCCATAGTTGTAGACAGTGAAGGGAGTAGTGGCTCCGATGACCTTCTTGTTCCAGAGCGCTACCGTGTCTTCAAGCAGCCGCTCAGATAGCGGCTTATCGAGCTTGATGACGGTCTCTAGATCGCAGGAAGCAAACATGACGCTCTTGGAGAACTGGAACATCTCGAGACGGCCGTTGGAGAGGATGTCTCTCTTTCCGATTTCTGGAATCTAGATTAGCGAATGGTCCTATTACCTGGGGCTGGGGACATACCAAGGAAGCGGCCAAAGTACGCGATACAATCCCATGTCCTTCGTAGAGCTTCTCCAGCAAGTGAGTTCAGCACCACATTGACACCCTTGCCGTTGGTCATGCGCATGATACCCTTAACGAAGGACAGATCACGACTGGAGAAGATATGGTCTTCTGGGATGCCATATCGGTTGATCAAGATATCCCTCTTCTCGTGAGTGGAGACGGTGGCGAAGATCTCGGCACCTGGTAAAAAAGTTAGTATACTGCTCGATGACCTCAAAGGAGAGTAACGCGCCTCTGTCTTGCGCAACCATAATAGCGGCCTGGCCAACTCCACCAGCCGCAGCATGAATAAGAATTGTCTCGCCCTTCAACAACCGCCCAATATCATTCAAGCAATACAGCACCGTGCAATAGATGACCGGGATACTCGCCGCAACCTCAAAGCTCATATCATCCGGAATCTGGGACACACAGCGCTGGTCACTGCGCGCGTACGTGTTGAAGCAACCCGTCTGATCCGCCATGATCATGACACGATCCCCCTTCTTGACCTTGGTGACATTGGAGCCAACGCGGGTGATGTATCCGGCGCCCTCCGCACCCAGGACATCGCCGTTGACTTCGCCCATGGCGGACATGATGTCGCGGAAGTTGAGACCGGTGGCTTTGATCTCGACCTCCACGTCTTCGGGCTCTAGCGGCTTGGGGTAGACGGGGTCATCGATGAACATGAGGCGGTTGAGTAGACCGGGCGCGTCGGTGCTGAGCTTCAAGGCTCGCGTGGGATCAGCGCCGAAGGCCTGGATCTGGGGCTCGGCTTTGGTGACCTTCGAGGCGAGGAAGGAGTTGATGTAGTCAGCTTGGATCAGGCGGGGGATGGATAGTATGCCGTCCGAGGAATTGTATTCCTCGTTCCTATTGGATGTGGTGGTGATGAAGTGATGATCGAAGAGCTTGCTGATTTGCTTCGCCGTCTGTGCGTCTGATTTGAGTTCGCCATCCTCCAGACCGAGAAGTACTAGATCGCAAGTATCCAGGTCGCGTTCCCAGCGAGCGGTTCGAATGAAGCCGGTAGCGATAGCTGATTCAGGATGAACGATGGCGGATTTACCAATCCATAGGCCTCCCTGAGCTGTTAGGATCAACTTTCGAAGGTTGTTGAAATCGGACTCTTCGATATCCAGAAGCACGGGATGGTCGAGATCCAGCAATGAAACGAACGTGGTCTCCTTCACGTCAATGCCGGCGAGATCCTTCCAGTCAACGACCTTCACACCGTGAAGGCCGAAATTCTCCAGAGACTCAACCACCGATGAAACGAGGGGAGATTTGCTTTGCGCCTCGGTCGTGAGCACGATGGTATCTGGGTACTGACGCTCCACTGGAGCAGGGTCCACGGCATTGGCTATCATCAAGCTCTGCGAGTGGATCAGGTCGTCCTGGTAATCTGGAAGAATCAGATCAGTACCAGTGAAGTCTGCCGCCTTGAAGGCTTGGTCCCAGTGTTTCTCGTCGACGAGAGGACCCCATCTTCGGTAAGGCTCGACGCTCAACCACCAGCCGGAGAGCGTGCCAAACGCGAGTGGAACGCTGAGAAGCTCGAGACCAATACCCTCGTGGAGAAGCAGCTTCCCACCCGGACGGAGCAACTTGCGGGCATTGCTAAGGGTGTTGGTCAGATCCTGAGTGGCGTGAAGCACATTGGCTGCAAGCACGATGTCGTAGGTGCCAGCCTCGAATCCTTGGGCGATGGGATCCTTCTCGATATCGAGCCGGCGGAACTCCATGATGTTCTTCCACGGCTTGAACTTGGCCTTCGCCTTGTCGAAGAATCCAGCCGAGATATCAGTGTATGTGAACTGCGACAGCCTAGAGCTCTTGGACATATTGCCGTCCTTGCCGACAGGGCTGAGAGCCTCAATCACAGGAAGAGTCGTGCCTCCAGTGCCAGAACCGATTTCGATAACCTTGAGGTTGACATACTTGTGGCTCAGCGTGCTAAGGTATGCGCGAAGAGTGTCTTGGATGATGACATTGCCTTCAAGCTCTGCATAGTAGTGATCGAGCAAATCGTCGCCGAACATGAGCTGCAACGCATCTGCCTCTTGTCGCAAGATCGCTGGGATGGCAGCACCGATACGGGCGATGAGCTTGAACTCTGGGCTTGAGTCTTCCTGGAAGCACTTTTCTTGAAGGAACTTCTCTTTGCGCGCGGGGTCGTTCATGAGGGTTTCCCACTCTGGTGTCTGATGGAAGATAGTCCCCTTCTGATAGCGCTCTTCCATGTGATGGAGCCACTCGAGATACTTTTGGTTGTGGTCCGGGAGCCCTTCCAATGTGGTTTTAGATACCTCCTTGAGACCGTCGCGGATGTAGATGGTTGACGCTAGATTGAGATCGTGGGAAAGCTTGGTCATCTCAGCATCATTCAGCTTCGGCTTCTTGGCAATCATCTTGAAATACGATACGCTCTGCTTGGTGCTGAGAAGGTCGATATCCGGCTTTGATTCCACATTCCAGCTGAGGTCTCGATCGCCGCCTCCGGTGGAGTTATTTTGCAAAGGAGTGGCTTGAATATCCTTGATCAAGACCTTGACCGTGTTGGTATGCTCGTCCCATGCGCGGACCGTCGATTCGATCTTGCTGTGGCCTGTCTTCTTTACAGTGCCGTGGCAGTTGAAGGTCTGATTGGGCTCTTTGCTGAGATCGCTGCTGACCCAGAGTTCTCGCACGAACACTGGCACCATGGGCTCGGTAAGGCCTGCTCCCTCATCCTGGATGGCAGCAAGGAAGATATGTAGCATACTGTCCAAGGTACCGGGATGGATGACATGCGGTAGCTGATAGTGCTTCGGCATGATAGCCTTAACATCGGGAATTGTAATGGTACCTCGTGCCTCCTTGGCTTCACTGGCGCGCCATACGTTGGAAAGGTTTCGGAATGTTGGGCCATACGCAAGGCCGATACCGTAGAGTTCGGAGTATGCTCGAGACATGTCGAAAGGAGCGCTGCACCTCTCAATAGCATCAGCGAGCATTTGCTTCTGGCTCTCTGCCTCGAGTGCAGCTTCTCTGCCTGCATCAACCTGGCCAGTCTCGGTGGCAGGCTCAGCGGATACCATGCCCCGACAATGCTCGTTCCAGCCATCGGTGTTGGGGTTGTACGACGAGACTCTGAATTCCCACCAGCCCACGGACCCGGCGAGACTGGACTCGGTAACGTGTCGCATGGAGAAGGCAACTTCGACTCCATCTTCAGTTTCAGGTACCTGTAGCGCCGCCTTGATGTTGACGTCGCGAAGGCGATATCCAGAGATGTTGGCATCTGGTCCTGCAAGCTGTTTGATGGCCTCAATAGCCATGACAACGTATCCCATTCCAGGGTAGACGTTGCTGCTCGTGACCTTATGATCCTTGACCCATGGAATCTCGCTTACGCGGATGTGCTGTCTCCATTTTGGCTCGTCCTGGTCCCAATCGGTGACCGGGGCACCGAGCAGATCATGGCGAGGATGCTTACGGAAGCGGAAGTTCTTGCTCATCCGAGTCTCAGGCCAGTATGTGCGGCTGTAGTTGAACTTGTACGGAGGTAGGTCGATGAGCATCTGGGGATGAAGGTGATTCTTCGTGAAAGGGATCCGAGACGAGTAGTTGAGAGCGTTGAGGTCGACTGGGTAGCCTAGGCAGAACAGGCCGCCAGCGGCTTGAAGACTTGTCGTTACCGCGGAGACGTTCCGTGTGAGCACAGTTGAATATCCAATGCTGGAGAATATCGTCTGTAGGGCCATCGTATCCCGAATGGCGCTCTGCATAGCTGAGTGGGGACCAATCTCAACCAAATGCTGGATGGCTATGTCGGCACCGCGCTCGGCACGAAGCTTCGACTTTCCTCCCGTGTTTGAGCACATCGCTTCGAGGGTCTGGGTGAAGCGCACGGGCGAGACCATGTTATCGACCCAGTATTGAGGGTTGCTGAGTTTTAGGAGGGGAACCTGCTGTCCGATGACCGTAGAGAACATCTGGGGCTTCTTGCCTACGGCGGCAGAGCCCTTCTCGATAGTTCCAATTAGTCTGAGGTACTCATCTGCAACCGCCTTCATATGGGCAGAGTGGTAGGCGTTCTTAACGTTGAGCTTCCTTGCGAACACGTTCTCGGCATCCAACTTCGTCTTCAGAAGATCGATCTTAGCCTCATCGCCCGACACGGTGATGTTCTTTGGGCTGTTGTAGCAAGCCTTGACAAGCTCGCCGGATAGCTCATTGTCAACTTGGTCGAGGAAAGGCTGAAGGGCTTGTTCGGTCATCCCGACGGCCATCATGGCGCCCTTGCCACCCATAAGGCTAGCAGACACAACACCTCGGGAGTATGCGATCCTCCACGCTGACTCTCGGGATAGGGCTCCGACACAATAAGCGGCACCAATCTCACCAGAAGAGTGGCCAATGACTCTAGTCGGTGCGATGTTCCAGGCGTTGAGTAGATCGACTAATGCGACTTGTAGAACAGTGCAAAGTGTCTGACTGAGAACTGGATGGCCGATATTGCTTGACTCTTTGTCCTTGAGTAGCTCATCTGAGGGATCGCTTAGCGGTTGCACTTGACTTCAATAAGAGTGGAGTAACTTACCCATCATGTTGGAGACACTGCCAAGGGATCGGAGGTAGTCGGATGCATCCTGAACGCTTCGCCTGAAGATGGGGTACGACAATAGCTCGCGGCCCATGGCATGCCATTGTGCTCCTTGGCCGGTGAAGACGAACCCCAGAGTAGGGACCTCACGAGCTCGTGTGCGCTTGGGTGCTTTAGCTCCTTCGGCGAGCTGTTTGGTAAGATCCGCAAGAGAGCTCGCAACAACAAAGGCCTTCCAGGAGAATAGCGTACGCTTCTCCGACAACGTATAAGCCAGGCTGTCGAGGTACACGTCCTCATTCTTAGGAGGGGGAATGGAAGCAAGGTAGCTGCTAAGGCCGTCGGCAGCGCGTTTGATTCCCGCTTCGTCGGACGCGGATAGGACAAAGACCCTACTTGTGGTTGACTGGGTGGCCACGCCATTGGAGATGCCATTAGACACAGAGATGCCATTAGAGACACCGTTGGATACGCCATTGGAAGCGCCGTTGGAGTGGCCATTGGAGAGGCTGTTGGAGTGCCCGTTAGAGAGGCCGTTGGAGGCACCGTTGGTGTTGCCGTTGGATAAGCCATTAGAGATCCCGTTAGAGATATCGTCAGGAATTCCATTTGAGACACCGTTGGAGTCTTCATCAGTAACTTCGACCGGTGCGGCCTCCTCTGCCAGTCCCTCCATGATCTCTGCCAGAGATGGAGGTTTCGAAGCCGAATAGTGAGCGGCACGGAGACCACGGCTGTTGAGAAAGTTGTACGCGTCATCAAGAACAGCATGAGCATTCGTTCCTCCAAAGCCGAAAGAGTTGATAGACGCCCTCCTGGGGCCTTCAGTTGGCCAAGGCATAGGTTTGGTAGGGAACTATGTTCGTTAGTGGGTGAAGCAAGGAAGGGGGTAACGTAGATGAAGGAAGCACTTACCGCAATACCCCATTTCTCTGGAAGAATCTTCGGGTTAACCTTCTCGAAGTTGATGTTCGGCGGAATGACAGCCTTCTCAAGGACCATGACAGTCTTGATCAGGCCCGCTACACCTGAAGATCCCTCCAAATGGCCAATGTTGGCTTTGGCAGCGCCAACATAGAGCGGATTCTCGCCCTTCCGCTCGCTCCAGGCAGCTGCGATGGCACTCGCTTCGATAGGGTCGCCAGCAGCCGTACCGGTGCCATGAGCCTCGATGAATTCGGTGTCCCTCAGGTCAAGCCCAGCATTGGCGTAGACCTTCCGAATGAGAGTCTCTTGGGCGTTTTTGCTAGGGAGCGTCATACCAGGGGTTCTGCCGTCCTGATTGAGTCCGGTTGAGCGGACTACGGCGCGGATGACGTCCCCGTCGCGGATGGCGGCGTCCAGAGGCTTGAGGATGAGAGATCCAACGCCCTCGCCTCGAGAGTAGCCGTTTGCGCGGGAGTCGAAGCTGTAGCATTTGCTGTCCGGGGAGAGGAAGCCGTTGTTGCTCATGCGGTACATCTTGTCGGGGTTCTCAAGGATGTTTGCGCCGCCGACGATGGACTATTGCAGAGAAGTTAAAGCATGTCTCTAGCGATTGGAGAAAAAAGAGCATACCATTTCAGAGTTTCCATTGCGAAGATCTTGACACGCAAGGTGGAAAGCGACCATGCTACTAGAGCAAGCAGTATCGACCGATATACTGGTACCTTTTAAATCGTAGAAGTAGCTGATACGATTGGACAAGATTGCGAGGGAGTTTCCCGTCGCCGAGTACTTCATGATCGCTTCGTGATCTGCGGTGAAGATATCGCTGCAATCGATTGAAAATGCACCAACATAGACGGAGGTGTTAGAACCAATAACGGTATCCAGCGGCAGTCCAGCTGTTTGGGTTTAGTGGGAGTGCTTATTTCAAAGTCGTTGCAAAGAGCTCATTACCATTTTCTAGGGATTCGTACACGTTTTCCATTAGAAGACGTTGCTGGGTATCCATGGTCATAGCTTCACTCTTAGTGATGTTGAAGAATGGTGCATCAAAGGCAGCTCCATTATGCTTCATGAAGTAGCCACCTCTGCAGCTTGTCTGAAATCCACACGTTAGGAATGTAGTAATATAACACGTGATGAGACTTACAGTGCCAGCATGAGCAGGGTCCGGGTGGTAATGAGCTTCGGTGGTCATCTTCTCCGGGGGAAACTCGGTCATCGCGGAACGACCATTGATGAGAAGGTCCCAGAACTTCTCCGTATTTTCCGCATCCTGAGGAAAGCGACAAGCCATGCCAATGATGGCAATGGGGAAGTCGTTGAGAGCATCCGCATTACCATTTCCGCTGAGCTCATTCGACTCGTAAGCGGGCGTATCATTGGCGTGAGGAGACATGATGGGTCAGGGACCAATGGCAAACGTACAAGAACCTTGCGGCTGGGTATCAAAGGGCAGGAAGAAATGTTGAGATTTCTGGGTTGATGGAGAAGATCCGTGGATGGCGGTGGGGTAGATATACTATTCCCGTAGAGCTTCTTAGCTCGGTGTATTGGTCTCCTTTTAGACTCAGGAATTAGACCGAAACTTTCCCCCAAACATGGCATCCTCGTATCTGTACCCCAGAAAAATGTACCCCAGACCAGATTCGCCATAGAGTTCTCGAAGCAGATAAGGTTCTGATACCATGGGGGCTTGGAGTGGGGACTACCCCACAGCCGTTATTAGATGCGGAGAGGCGAGTCATGCGGGATAGATGTGTGGACTGTTAGTCCAGACTGCTGAGGATTCGCAATCCGGGCAAAAGGACCTTTGGCATTGATTTATTGGAGGGTCTTGAGACGGGGTCGGTTTTTCGGGTTCGGCCAGCAATAAGCGCGAGCCATTAATTGATCACAAAGAATAACACCCTAGCTTTATCCAGAGCTTTGTAAGAGCATCGCATGGAGTCGTACCATTTCCAGGGACTTGAAATTGAAGGGCCGTGGTGTCTTGCAGCCATCTAGCATGTGCGATATGTTTCGACTTGGGCGGCAACCGAAACCGTGTTCTGCAGAAAAGGCACGGCGATGCTGATCGGCTTCGCCGTGGTACTGTCAGACGCAAGCACAGCTGCTCAGAAGACCTCTTTGCATGCTCGCTTGCAGTGGCAAGCAACGATTCTTTGGCATTATCCACTCATGTCTGATCTATCCCAGCGGAATTGACTCCATGATAAGTAGGTTGAAGTTTTTAAAGGCAGACGCATATGCAAAGCTGGATATTAAACGGAGTCGCCGTCGCCCAGCGAACAGGTAGGTCTCGCTGTCCGTGCATAGAGTCCCTGTCAATGCACTCCACGTCTTCCAATTCCACCACGCTATTACACACCACGTGGACCACCTTGTCTGAACAGCTCCGCGGACAATGTACTGCGACGCCCTTATGGCGGTCGATCTATACTCCTGAGCGCGGGATTACCGGGGGGGTGACGGTCGAGCACATCATGCCTTAGAACTTCGCGACTACGGGATATGCCACGACCCCAAGCGTCTCTTCGAAGACATTTTTATCCTTGGAGGAAAACGATGACAATGTAAGGTCGAGTTATCGTCATAAGCAGCTTGAGCAATGATTTGGCTAGCATTTGTATTACCTGGGACGATTGACACTTACAGAAAGACAGCTTTGCATTGGTTGATGTTTAGCGAAAAGCCCGAAAAACGTATCAAGGTAGAGCATCAACCAGCGACGCAGCGTTCCAGGGCCTCTCGAGCCAGGGTTCCCACGACACCCACTTTCATCAGGAACGTTAAGAAATCTACTAAGCCAGAAGAAGTAGGGTTGCCGTTCACCCAAGGTGGCAGGGGTTATGTCAGATCCGGCGACAACGTTTCTCATGCCGTCGTCCCTAACCCAGCCCAGCACATGATGCTCCACGCACTAGTCTCCTTGCTATGATTTCTCCGGAGAACAATCCAGACAGCACCCGGCAGCCAAGCCGTGATACTGCAACAGAGGTATGTCGTCACACGGCATCCGCTATAAGCCGGCGAAAAATAAGGATACTAATCGGCCACACTCCCCAGCTAAAAGTCGAGCACCTCTGACACACCCGTAACGATGGCCTCGACAATTTTTCCAATCGCCGCTGGAGAGCCACCAAGAGTACCACATCGCCGCAAGGTTCTCCGATCAATACATAACTCGGTCGAGACTCTCCGCGATTTATATCGCGTCTCCGAAAATGAAGCAACCCAGATTGAATTCGTACAAGGGGAAGTTGACTTCATCGTCTCATACCCGCGCGGATGGAGGCTGGTGCTCATCATCCTGAGTGGAATGATCCCATACATGGTGGTAAGTACGCTTCCTATCTGAGCACTATTGGCTAACTCCCTGACGTTCTCTTCAACAGACTGCTTTGGATGACACAGCAGTAGGCAAGTGGAAACACCCGTAATCCCCTTGCTACACACGCTAACACGATGTGGATCTGCAGCAACGATTCTTCCTATCCTGGTCGCTGACTTCCGCGTACCGAGAGATATTGGATGGTATGCATCGGCGTATTTTCTCCCAATGACAGTTATGATGCCCATCTACGGCAAATCATACACGCTATGGAGACTCAAACCGGTGTTTATCCTCGCGCTGGTAATACTAGTTGGTTAGTCTGCCTCCCTGCTCTACATAGCCTTCGTCACAAGCTAATACACCGTAGGAGGCTCAGTCTGCTCTGCCGCAGCAAAGTCCTCCTCTGTTTTTATCGCTGGTCGCGCCATCGCAGGGGTTGGGGCGGCAGGGATTCTGACAGGCGCATTCCGGATCATCATGCTTGCTGTGCCACGCAGCAAGCGGACGTTCCTGGAGGGTCTGGGTGCTGTCATCATGGGTGAGGCGTTTCACTACCCCTTGCCTGAAGACTTTTCTGACAATGCGTTAGGTGTCTGCTCCATGATGGGACCCCTTTTGGGCGGCATTATTGCTGATTCGATCGGGTGGCGTTGGACCTTCTGGATCAATGCGCCCATTGCAGGTGCATCCATTGCCGTCGCCTTGGTGGTGTTCCCCAATGAGAACCCGAGGACGAACCTGTTCACGCTTCCCATTTACCAGAAGCTGAAGCGACTGGATCCAATCGGAGGAGCGCTACTCGTCGCCGCGCTGACATGCTTCATCTGCGCGCTCCAGATAGCGTCGACGTCGGTATGGTCTTCGAGTGAGGTTATCGCATTGCTCTGTGTGGCTGCCGTGCTCCAGGTCGCATTCATTCTCCACGAGCTGCTCACACCTCTCGAGATCTCCCTCCTACCCCGGGAAATTCTTCGACATCGAACGGTCTGGGGATCATGCTTAGGTCTCTTTCTTCTATTCGCCAGTTTCATAAATTACGTTTTCTTTCTCTCATACTTCTTCCAGGTGAGCGATACTCCAAGAAGTCCAGACCACGTCCGTTCTTACATCGCTAACCGTAATCTTCCAGGCCGTCCAGGGTCGCTCAGCGCAAGCAAGTGCAATTCGATTGCTACCCTACGTGCTAGGCACCTGCGTTGGCTCCACCATCGCCGCCGTAGGCGTCTTCAAAGTCCGCTTCTACAATCCATTCTTCATGGTCGGAGGGATGTGTCTGATCGCCGCCTCGGCTCTCGTCACCTTCACCTTCACCATTCACACCCCACTGTCGAAAGTATTTCCGTACGAAGTCCTTCTCGGTCTCGGCGTCGGCTTTTGTATAATCGCAAACGTCGTGCCCGGTCAAACACTGTTGCGAGAAGAATACCACTCCATCGCAAATGGATTGACGTTCCTTTCCTCGATGCTCGGCTCGTAAGTTTCCGGATTCCACCGCACAATTCCGTGAACCGTGCACCCGCTGATCGACCCGCACAGATCTGTTTCGATGCCTGTTTCGAGCACGATATTCAACCAGGTTCTGACCAAGAAAATCATTGCGCTAGGGTTGCCTGGCGAGTTCGCCGCCGCCGTCCTGCATAACCCGTCTCGTGTGCACCAGGATGTGCGCCCTGATCTCTTGCCACAAGTGCTCGAAGCGATGATGGCGACCATCAAGAAAACATTCATGTTTGGGTTTGCTTCTGCGATTGCTTGTGCGATTGTCTTCTACTGCCTCCCCTGGAATCCGCTTATCGCTGCAATACAGCAAGGTGAAGGCCATTCTCGCAGCACTAGCGCGGAAACAGGCGCCACGGGTAGCAGCGAGATTCGGGTCATTGAGCCACAGGTACAGCGAGAAAAAGATGAAGAGAAGTTGTGAGTTGAAAACCGGCGCCGGTGCCACTTGCGCGCCCAAAGGACCCACCGGCGTACTAGGGGGGGCGACAGGGGCCAGGGTTGAGCAGATCCAGACTGTGTACTTAAAGTGACAAAGACAAGGCATAGAATTTCACATGTTTCGCACCCATGAATGTACATTACCCATGTACCTACCAGTAAAATTCGATTGGTGGTCCTGCTCATCCACGGGACTAGAACTAAATCCACCCATGGCTCACGACGGCCCTAGTGGCGTATTATCGTGGCCCGTGTACATGGTATTGACAGAGGACGCATGACTGTAGTGACCCACCGCTAGCTATGACTGCAATGCAAGTACAGCTCAGCGGACGAGGCCCAAAGAAACCACGGTTGAGGTCGAAATTGACTGCTTTGTCCCACGTTACCCCACGACGCGCCAATCCCCTAGCGCCGATCAAGCGCGCCATAGCCGTTGGGATCTATCCCTGCCACGTGCGATCCGCGCCCGCCTGACGGCCGCTAATACAGGCGCGGCTTAGTCTAGTGATCCTGTCAGACCCTGATGCATCAACCGTGGAGCCCTGACATCGTCCCCCTTGGAACCTCCTGATAAGCAACCAGCTTGGTCCCTGGTTGGGAGCAGCGTCTCAACGCTCCATGCAGCCTGTTGCTGCTCCGAGAAAGCCGCGAATCGGCTATACCTCCGCAATGGTTCGAAGATATGGTGTACAGTATCCCCCCCTGTACGGACTGGACACGACCATGCGGAAAACAAGGGTTTTTGTATGTAAAATCCCTTGTTCTACGCACGATCGTGTCCAATCCGTACAGGGGGGGATACTGTAGTATTGGGAGCCCCGCATGTCCGGCGGTCGAGATATGATCTCCTAGCCTATCCTTGCCCTGTCTCCCCGCATACGTCGATCCTTATCTTCAGCTTACTCGCCGGGTTAGCGTTGCAGGTGCAATGAATGTACCTTCTCCTCGTCATTTTCGTCCATCCGCTTTTGTCTGTACCCCATAGGCGGCTAGAGCGTGGGGTGCAGATCCCCGGATTGCTATCACGTCCTGGAGCAGGTACTCGAGTCATGAAGAACGGGAAATCCCTGGGGCGCCATGTTGTGGAGAAGAAAATCCTAGCCACTGCTCAACATCGTGCCCCTCTGTTTCATAGTGTCAATTTGGCGTGGGTCATGTGTCACATCCAACAACTTTCAAAGGTGCTCCCACGTTTCTGCCCTTTCTCGTATCCGCTCACATCCTTCTATATCTGGGAGGAGTTTGTTCTCGCCTCGACCCTGATCCGATAAGCTCCCTGCCTCACACTCAGTAAACATCCACAGACCTTCAAAATGAGAATTCTGTGCCTTCATGGACGCGGCTCTAACAACGACGTGGGTGTCTCAATCACATGGCGAATTCTCGTAGCTGACAATAAACCAGATCTTCAAGATGCAGACGGGTCCGTAGAAACCACAGCCCTCCTCCTCTCCTTCGCCAGGCTGATGAGATCCAGCGGGCTTCCGCTCTCAACTCGATGACTTCGAATTTGAGTTCGTTCAAGGCACCATCGGGCACGCCAAAGGTATTCCCCTTTCTCTCTTTCTCTCTTGGATGCCTCCCTCTAAGCTCCTATATTTAACACCAACTAGAGGGCTGGGCCATTCACACCGACACCTTCGCCAACTCGGGCCTGTGGGAGTACTACGACCTGCTAGACCCCTACAACGTCATCGAAACAGAGCAAGAGCTGCTCCAGCTCATCGAAGACGACGGGCCCTACGACGGCGTGCTTGGCTACTCCCAAGGCGCCTCCCTCGCCGCCCAAGCCATCATCCGCTTCGCCGTCGAAAACCCCACCGCCACCGCCGACCAGTTTCCCTTCCGCTTCGCCGTCTTCATCAACTGCCCGACGCCCATCCGCATCCTCGAGATGGACGAGAAAGTCGAGCCTGACATCCCGAAGCCTGAGGAAGCCGACGCGAATTTGTACAGGATGCTGGCAAGAGCGAACCCGCTCTTGGACTCGAATTCGCTGTTCCCTGCGAGGTTGGGGAATGGGAGGAGGATTTTGACGGATAATACGGTGGGGCTGACGAAGGCGGATGCGGCGTTGGATGGGCAGCTGATTAAGATCCCGACGCTGCATATTCGCTGCCCGGAGGATAAGGAGCAGTTTGGGCTGGAGGCGTATGAGCTTTGTGAGAAGAGTGAGGCGAGGCAGTTCTTTCATCATCATGATCATGATTTTCCTCGTGGGTATGAGGAGATGAGGGCGATTGCGAAGGAGATTCGGTCGCTGGCGGAGGCGGCGTAGGGGGGTGATGGTAAGATTCGGGGGGAGATGTAGGCTCTGCGATGCGAAAACTCATAGAGCGAGGGAGGTTAAATTAGGAAAGATGGTAAGATGGTGCACTGCTGTCGCTTCAGTCTATTCTCGTAGCCAAATACATTCGCTTCTTAAGGCTCCCCGTTTACCTGTCTGCCAACGCACAAAAATTTTGATGCATGCTTTGACTGGTCGCTGATTCGCTGAAACGTGAGTGAAACCTTTATGGCGGCTTAAAATCTCTTTGACTCACCTTAGACGTGGCGTTGCAGGGCGTAGTGCGGAAGAAGACTTCGGGTAGTTTGTACGGATATGACGTGACGAGCCCAGCTTACTTTGACAACATTTTGATCCGCACTTCCAACCTTCTTCCTCACCCCAACCACCACGTGAGGCGCTTGCTTTGCCGAAAATGGCGGGAGTCAAGGTATGAGTCGTTCTCTAAGTCTGAGCCGGATATGTTTTACCAGTCGAATAGCGCCCCAAAGAGCCCGACGCCGATGACGAGCTGGAGGAGGTCCCGAGAAATAAAGCGGGTGTCGACCCTCTCCTCAACACCATCTCAGACATTCCGAAGGTGAGATCACTACCGGAACGACCAACTGGATCCTCCTTTGACGTCTCCTAGCGGCCCCCACCATTCCCCTTCCTCGCGCTCCCGACCGAAATCCGCATCATGATCTACGACCAGCTCCTCAACCATACCAGACTGCGAATTTGCGGCCGGCAATCCAGATTTCGGCGAAAACTGACCATCAAGCCCCCAATCGATGGGTACGCCTCTCTCGCTTGCCGCTGAAATTCCGCCATACCCTCAATTTGCTTCAATGCAATCGACAAGTGGCAGCCAGTTAGATGCTCATACGTACATCTATCTACGCGCCTCAGCTTGTCAAGGTACACTTCTCAGCTTGCAATGTACAGCTGAAGACTCAGCTCGCCCCCTGCAACCCCTATTCTCTCTTCACTATATAGCCACTCGTTATCACCTCAATACAACTCATGCTTTCCTCACTGATCCTTTGCCCTTCCTACGCTAGCTGCCAACAAGTCCGGACGGAGTTATCAGCGCGAATTTTCCAAGTCAAGCGATTTGAGTCCTTGACGAAGAGAAGCTACCTTATGGAAGCGGCAGTTTCTTTAGAAGTTATAGGCCGCTTTAGTAGGGACAATATTACGACGATACTCATATATTGGAGTGGATACAAATGGAAAGAGGAGAAGTGGGATAAGAAATGGACAGATATGAACGCATCCGCCAGAACTATTCGCCGGCTGCTTCGAGATTGTGGTCGAACGAGAGCGGCGCAGGATCGACGCAAAGGGTGTTTGAAAAAGGGTGCATCTTCGACCTGCTTTGTTCGGTGGATCATGTTCCGAAAGTGAAGCTCGTGGGTCGAAATGTGGAGTTGAAGAACTATTTCATTGAGAAAACTAAAGCGACGGGTTGACGCTTCAGCTCGAGAGCGAAGGGGGAAGGGGACGGCATGGTCCAAATTCTAAAGGTCTCTCTGGTACATTCAGTACGGGCTACAGGCATCTGGAAAGGTTATAGAAATGTCAGCTAGCAGATAATATGATTCCCAGCGTGGTGAGGGCGACAATCCGATTCCCTATTTTCACAACATGACTATGTTCTCCCGTCAGAGCTCTTCCGGCATATAACCCAGAGAGGCCGCACTGCTAGAAAGACAGCTAAGAGGTTTCGGTATGAATCCGTTCACAAGTTTCTACCATCATCTCCAGGTTTAATTTGCATTCAGCGAACTCTAACTGTACGCTAATGTGAATGCTGTTCTGAACAAGACGCATCTCAGCTACCTTAACCAAACTGAGTCGTCCCCAGACTTATCCCGAGTCTCCCTGAACATACCATGGACTTTGATAGCTGTGATGTCACGACTAGATGAAAAGTGAAGATGAGCGGTGAAGTCCTTCTAGTCAGCGACAATATATTACTCTGCTGCTCCACCAAAGTTCTTCGCGTCTTCACCAATGTCATTGAGCAATTGTGACAACGACGAAGCGAAAGGAAGTATGAGACCTATCCTCTTATTGGAACATGCTGACAATGTTGACGGCTCCTCCGAAAGCCAGGAGATCGCAACAAGGATGAAGACGAGGTGGAGGAGATTTCTAGGGCAGATATCTGTGCAAGCGCCTCTCATGCAGACTCTCCAAAGGTTGGTATCTCTTTTGAAACGAGCTGTGGATCGACTAACACACATTCAGGATCTCCACATGTCCAAAACTACCTTCCCTTTCCTCAAACTCCCAGCCGAAATCCGCGTCATGATCTATGGCATAGTCCTCAAACCGTCTAAACTACGCGTCTATATCGATGACTTCGAAGCTCTCTACAACGATGTTATGGAACTCGCAGCTGACCGCGTATACCTACCTATCATCCGGGGACAAAGGACGGCTCGAAATCTTCTTACGACCAATAGACAGACCCGGATCGAAATGGCGGCGAGGCTATTTCAACTCACTTGTTTGGACTTGACGACTGGCACCGTATGCTTACAGACTACCCTCAGAGTCTTGCATGTAATTGGTCGCTTCGGCAGAGATAACATAAGGACAATCTCTTTGCGCTGGATCGATTCTTCTTGGGCAAATACGTCTTGGACAAATACGAGGCGCTACAACGTAGATACAGCTAAGGAGGTTGCTTGTCTACTCAAGAATTGCCCGAAGCTGAAGACGCTTAAGACCAAAATGCCAGCATCGCATTGGGGAGAACTGGAAATTTCTGCTAAGCCGTTTGGGATGCATCATGCGCTCGACGCGCTCCACTCCATCGACCACGTCCCGGAAGCCCATCTCCTAGGGGGGTGTTCACGACTGGTTATTGGAGAGCATGAAGCCGTCGGGAAGGAGTGGCTGGGCGGAAAATTGAGGCTTCAATTCGAGAGTGCAGCATCGGATGATCGGGGATCGATTGCGAAAGTAAGGCTTTGATTCCCCAAGGATGGGCTAGGGTTGGTTAGGATGTCCCAAGACTCCACATATGTCGCAGAGGGTATCTCTCGGCAGGTACCTTCTCATTGAAGCTAGAAAATCCAGAACTACCATTCTAAAATCTTACTCCAATTTCATGTTCTACTCTTTCCAAGGTTCCTCTCAGGGGAGCTCTCGTTATTGACAACAAGCATATTGAGATGCAGTACTTTCTCCCACACTTGCGGTGCTATAAGGAATCATAATAGATCCGAAATCAGATGGTAACTTGTCATTACGTACAGTGATAAGGCGTACCTTTGAGCTCGTCGTCTTTTCATCTCTTTCTAAGCTTCTCAGGCCTTTAGATCTTATCGGAAATTTTATGATATGCTGCAGTACCTCAAACGGTAACGTATGAGTGTGTCTAGACTTATGATATCTTACAATGGCTGAAGATCTTCGGGCTAAGATCCTAGGCGTATTCTTAGTGCCCCATTTATCGGGTCTATGTACACCTGTCTGCCACTGTCTGACAGGCCTCAACATCTTTCGAGAAATTCGCGACTCATCATTCTGACTAGTTCATCACCTTGCTGAGCCGCCTCTTGCCGCGTCGCACCTACAGGTTCACCGCCGAAATCGTACTCTACGACAGCACCGCACGGACGAAATCAGAGCCGAAAAAGTGAAGTGTTGGTGCACCGAGCTAAAAATCTTCACCCCGATTCCGTCGTGTTCAAATATAGCCATCTGTCCGTCCTTCCTCCTCCTACCGCCGTTCTCCTCCACT
The DNA here is from genome assembly GCF_010093595.1 of Mytilinidion resinicola. Lineage (NCBI taxonomy): Eukaryota > Fungi > Ascomycota > Dothideomycetes > Mytilinidiales > Mytilinidiaceae > Mytilinidion > Mytilinidion resinicola. Next base: position 79,258 of record NW_022985467.1, read on the forward strand.
CCTCCCACACTCGCAGCAAACCATGGAGCGTGGCAAGGTATGACCCTTTCTCTTCCATCAAAGTCTTTGTATACTCTGCTAACTTGATGCAGCGCCCCAGAGATCCCGATGGCGACGATGTTGAGGAAGTTCCACGGTTGGACATTTTAGAAGTCGAGGTTAGTCCCCAAAGAAGCCTCACCAGCGTCCAAATCGGCTCATATTTTGGCAGGTAATTTACACAGCATTCAAAAAGGTAAAGATTATCTTTGAGGGCCATGAGTTGGAGCTTGGGGTTCATTTGGCACCAAATGGTACGGTCGAGATGAGCTTCATCACGAACTCTACGACTAATCGTTGGATCAAGGACGAAACGCGTGAGGTAAGCGTTCTACAAGCCTAGCCGCTATGTCTAACATTGGTCACATTACTCACTGTTTGGCAGGAGGCTTCCTTTCGTAACAAGCTTGTCCTTCGACCGATCTCCACCCAACGTCGCCAGTTTCCTTTCATGAAACTTCCCGCCGAAATCCGCTTGATGATATATGACCTCGTCATCGACTCTCCATATATCTGGGCGTATACCATTAATAGGTCCCATTGGTACCGCAACGGTAGACTGAGGGCATCTATTGACGGAACTTGTCTCCCCACAGGGCGACACCTTGGCCCTGTGCGTCACCTACTGGTGATGAATAAGCAAATGCGGGCCGAAGTTTCAGTTCTATTGTTTCAGGCTTTCCAGATTGATCTCAACTATAGGGGCTACGGGGATCCGGAGGACTGTTGCGACCTCTCTACTACACGCGACGTGCTCAATGCCGTGGGCCCCCCCGGGCGTGCCAATATCAAGAAGATTCGACTCCGCTGGTGGGATAGTCGCTGGAATTCACTCCAAGACAGAGCTGACCCAGCCTTTTCGAATGTTGCCGAGGAGGTCGTCAACCTGCTCAAGCTATGTGGTAAACTTGACTACTTACACATTGTCATCCCGAGGCACAAAGCCTTAAGGAAAGCGGGCCTGAAGCCACGACACTTCTCCAGAACCTGCGCGTTTGGAGTGCTACGGACCGTTACTAATGTCAACAATGTCCGGATCCATAGCCCAGGCGAAGCGTTGGGGGAGTGGCTTCTTGAGGGCATGACTGGGTCGAAGACAGCAGGTAACCCCGATTTTTGGGGTTGGCACCGTCGGTCCTGGTAACTGTAAGTCTGCCCTTGTCTATTTTAAGCATCCAGCTGACAGTGTCTATTTCCAGCAACATATCCACGTAAGAAGATTCCCTCGTTCTCAATAGGGTTACACTACGACTCTACCTGATGGGGTCCGATACCACAGGAAGGCTCTCTGAACATATTCAGGCACGGCAGACGGCACTATGGAGGTTTAGCCTTCTGATCTAGGGCAAGGTTAATAGGACATGGCATCCTCTACTCTTGTTGAGGAGAGCCAACGCTCTATTATGGTTGCCAAATGGGGATCTCAATGTATTTGGCAATTGACTGCTGAACACTCTCCCCGGCAAGCAGCATTTCAGTAGTCTCCCTACTCTAAACACTCTTCAAATCTCTTTCTGTGTCATGAGTTAGCTGTGATCATGCTCAATCGTTATACACCCACTTCCGAAAGGATTCCATAATCTTCTTCGTTACTGCGCGAGGTGCCTCCATGCGCTTTCGAATGTTCAGACACGAAAGATCACTGCGGTAGGGATCAAATTGCTTCTTGGCCAGCCAGTAATCCGGCATTAGGGCTACCTTGACGGCAATGTACAGTAGCGAACAGTCATGCCTACGCGATGGGATGTTGAAGTGCTTACATACAGAACAAGGTGGCCCTGGAGTTGTGTGTCACGTGATATTTAGATAGTTTCCGAAAGACCGCGAATGAATCTTTGCGTACTGCCAGACCCCGTCATCGTTCTGAGTTTATCAAGACTCCGTGGTTTCTCCCTTCCATGTTTTTGAAAGGCCATCGAACCAACCATAGCCGGCGATAGGGAACTTTGTTCCGTAATTCATCCTGGAACCCATCGTGCGAAAGCCGCGACAAGGGCGTTGCATCATTTCTAAATAATTGTGGTAACCACCTATGCGCTTAAAGAATTCAGCATCTGAAGTGGCTGGAAAGAATTGCAAGTTTGTCAATATCTACAAGATTCTTCCTTTCCCGATGGTGAAGACGGTTCCGAAACACCACGGGTGACGACCCGTAACTTTGCACATACGAGATCCCTACCCTCTGTTGAGAGCACCAATAAGTAAGTGAGGTCGTGCAGCTGGCTGGTGACAAGTGAGGGTGGTCGACCTCAGCTATATAAGCCTTCCTTCTTGCTCCAACCTCTTCCTCTTTACAACCAACCTCAACTTTCCATTTCTCAGCAACCAACAATGGAACGCCACAAGGTAAGTCCAGCTTTGCTGAGCATCCTCTATTGGAACGCTCCTAACAATCGTTTCAGCGTGGTAGAGAGCCCGATGAGGGCGACGACGTTGAAGAAATTCCGCGGTCCGAACCTGCTGATGGGCAGAACGGGAAGCCACTGCTTCAGATTCACCGAGACGGCAACGAGTCTCTTAAGACGCATGCGAAACACGTCAAGATTTCTTCTGCCTTCAACGATATCGAAGTGACAGTACAGTTCGATTCGAATAGCGAAGTTCGCGTGCATCTCAACAGCCACTCTTCGGTCAAGCCTTATATCAAAGACAAGGTTCGTGTACAGCGGGTCGCCATAGCATGCGGATGTCAAATCTTGTTACTCTACTCTCTTAGCGGCTAGACTTGGGTCGCTCAGGTCATTCGGTTGACAATCTCGATTTATGACACATGGAGCACCTTGCTAATCTGTATGCAGGGCAACCTCAATTTCGAAGACGAAAGCTTCATCGTTCGAGCTTCCTCCCATCAATATCGACCCTACATATTCCCGTTTTTGAAGTTGCCTGCAGAAATACGTATCATGATCTACGAACTAGTTCTAGGCACAGAACGCATTGGGTGGCTGTCCCAGCATCGTGGCAAAGATTCACAAGCCTTCTGCAAACCAATTGGGTCGTGTCTCGGCACAGCACGGCCACTTATGTCCCTGTACCAGCAGATTCGATCCGAAGTTGGGGCCATCGCCTTTCAAGGTTTCCAAGTGACACGCTTCAACTTTGATTGCTGCGCGAACCTGCCTAAACCGCTCCAAAATGCACTATGAAAATACTACTCTACATCCCTCAGGCTAATATCATAGGGCTTACCTGGATCGTTGTCATACCACGTCATTCTGTTTGCTTTAGCAAAGTAATTGGTAGCTCTCAGTCTCTCTCAGTACCTTTCATCCGCATCAATGCCACTACATAGTGTAACGAACGAAGCCGGTGAGATGTCTCTTTTACATATATTTATAGTGCACAGCTTCATTTTTTTGGATATCATAGGTTTGTAACGCATCACGGGAGTTAGATAGCTAGGCAGCTGCTAGTTGCGGGATGAACAAGGAGTCACTCAATAAATAAGTATCATCACAAAATCAGCATAACTATTGGGCGAAGAATTGTGTCAACCTGAATCACTCGGCTCCAATTAGGTGATCCGGCTCCTATCTATACCGGTACGTCTAGCTACATTGGTATGTTGGAAAGAAATGCAGCAAATGAAAAGAAGCTTTCGATATCAAGTTCTCCAAGGGTCGCCGCCACTATGATAGACAATGCGGAGCCCGCAAGGCCTCTAGCATCATAAGATGGCTTCCCCGGAGATTTATATCACTCCAATCTCAGACGGCTAAACGAGCTTTACGCCTCAATTTGCTTCTTATTGACCAATGGGAATTCGCCGTCACCCGTGAGATACTCCACCGCCTTGACATTCTTCATCCATGAATCGCCCTCAGGCTTGTAGCGGCAATCTTTTGCGGCATCCCAGCTCGGCATACCTTCCACCAGATCACCTCTAAAGCCGAGAGTCTGAAGGTAAGCTAGGCGGACCCATTCGCGGAGTCGTGGCAGTGCGACAGCCCAATCCCCATGGCGCTGAAAAGCTATACCTTCCAGCTGTAGGACCTTAAGAGTGAGTCGATGATTTTCCAAGATCGCGAACAAATCCTCGACTTCGGTATGCATCCCTGCCAAGGAAAGTGGCTCCAGGTTAGCCCAGGTGCTCGAAGTGCCGGCCTCCGCAGAGCCGAAGCTGTCGCTCAGCAAGACCTGTCTAGGCCGAACAGATGGCATCCGTGGGCCCTGGGACTTGCAACGGAAGCTGATCTCCAATTCTTTGAGCTGTGGCATTCCGCGTAGAACGCGGTAAAGAAACCCTGAGTGAGGTTGTGCAGCTGGACGCTCCTCGAGCTCCCCAATCCGCATCTGCCAGCTGAAACTCGTCAGGTGCGCCAGGGCAGCCTTGTTGAACGTGACCATCACTCGCTGAAAGAAATTGGGCACTCTGTATAAGCTGCTAGCGTAAAGCCCGTGCCATGCGTCGAGCATGGCTAATCCGTCCCATTCGATCTGTAGCTTCTTCAACTCTATTCCGCTCTTGTGGCAGGCGAGAAGAGTTGAAAACAGGCCGATTGCGGGGCCATACTGGATATCTCTAAGCCATGCTGTGCGATTAGATTGGTCCCATTGTTGCAAATCGGGTGGGCCTCCCGTGTACTTCAGCGAGTTGAGCCTAGGCATCCGGTCGGTGTGTTGAACCATCGTGACCGAATTGATAAGGCTGACATGCCGGTTGTCGATATCTTTCTGGAGATGAAATGCTAGCTTATGAGCATCTTGAGTCACGGCCGTCGGTACGCTAGTGGCGGACTTGTGCAAGGCCTGACACAGAGTAAGTATCAGGACACCGGTAAAATACCTCCGATAGTCAAAATCCTCGCTTGGCACAGGGATAATGTAGCTGTCATATTGCATACTTCGAACCGCCTTCCGCATCTCAGGCCGCCGGAGAAGAAGGTCTAGCTTGCTGTGGGACAGGTCCATGGCAGTGAGGCAGACTTCAGAGAAGAGATGGCTGACAGCAATCTCGCTCATCCTACGATTCGAACGGCGAAGAGCCTTCAGTCCCTTGACATCCACGTAGTTGCAGACCATATGCAGTAGCTCTGCAGGGAGGTCTTCCAAGCTGGTTTCTTTTGCTTCAGGGGTCGGTCCTGCGTCAACCATGACACTGGTTGCTTCTACTTCGGGCTCTGTGCTGCGTCGTGGGCGTTTAAAACCAAACCACGGTTGTTCGGAAGGGAGACGGCGACGCTTCTGGCGGACAGATTCTGGGCCTGGTAAAGGCATGGGTGCCGCAGAAGCCATGTCCTTGGATGAACGGCCCTTGCGCGAAGAGGGCATAATTAGGGATTGTCGATTGTGTTGGGAGAAGGGCTTCAGGAACATTAATATTGGTGGGTGATGTGTGGTGTGTGAGTTCGGGCTTGAGTGTTTTGTTGAGAAGGGAAGATTGTGAAAAGTCAGGGTTTTATGCGCCGAAAAGTAGAAATTATATATTCACCTTCACCGCAACCGTGACGGTTTCAAGGTATGCATTCAATGAGCCCGCTTTCAATAGAATCAACGCTGTTGGCATTCACTCCTTCGCACGTGAGTTGTTTGAGAATGAGAGAGCATTGGGTAAAGACTTGGCACGAGTTGCACCGTCAGTCTCATGAATCATCACTCGCTGGTATACGGAAATCCAGGGAATACATACTAAAAGGAAGATATTGCTACAGTATTCATATCTATCATCTTATCTGATGCAAGGTTTGAGCATATTTTTGAGGTGAGGCGTCTTCGAAATTTCTTTGGGACGAGCAAGTCTCTTAAACACATTCGTCATCTTGTACACATCTCCATGACCAAACGGTTCATCAACACATCGATTGTAATAAGTCGAGTATGATGCACTCACATAAATTAGTGCATCAATTTAGCATTGATACTATGAACTATGTACGCCGGACACCATCATGCAACCCGTGACCACTAGCGACGTGGAAAAGCTGCAATCGACAGAAGCACTATCCTACCATAATCTTTTCGACAAGTTACCCGGAGACTTCAAAGCTCGTCTTTCTTCGACATTTTCATCTTGCTAAGGGCAGGCATACAATGCCTCCGCGTTGACCAGTACGTCAGCATTTCATTGCATTTTCATGAGCTGATGCATCGAAAGCTGGTATGTTCTGAAGCGAGAGCGCGTCTCAGTTGGAGATCACTTCAGCGCAGAACGAGAAGGCGGGTGTCGTTGGTCCAGCCAGCCGGATACCTTTGCGTACCGAGGGATTCCAATCGTATGAGGTAGGGATAGAAATTTACCAGCAGATAGTTCCCTTAGCTCAGCAAATAATCGACGATGTCTTTTTGCAAGGGCATATCAGCTTTCATATCAACTCTAAAGTAGTCGCCTATCATCTCATCTGGCGGCCAGATCTGTTCGTCATCGTCGAGTTCCTGGAGCCTTCCTCTGACGCTCAGTGTTTCAACCTTGCTTGTGCGAATCCAATCGCGAAGCCTTGGAAGCGCTGTCTTCCAACGGCCGCCCTCAATTACCATCTTTCCAAGCTGCAAGTCTTTCAGGGTGCCAACATTGTTGTCTAGCAGGGCGAAGAGGTATTCGACGCCCATGTGCATACCACTCAAGGATAACGACTGAAGACGGATCAGCTTCGACTCTCCAATCAGTCCCAAGCCATCCTCCAAGGTGAAGGGCATGATCCAGTTGAAGACGTCAGGATTGCTAGGAAGGAACGAGATTTCCAGAACTTCCAAGTTCACCATTTCCGTAGTGCCGTCATAGGGACCGAGATCGAGTCCGAAGACCATAGCAGTATATGGATGTTTCTCATAGCTGCCCGGGCCCCTCGTTAATGACCTGAAGTTGAAGCGGACTAGATGAGCCAACACGGTGAGCTTCAGCGGTCTTAACGATGGTTGAAACTCGTCCTGTTGGTGGAGCTCGTCTTTGAGGGAGTCCCAGGCCATCATGTTCTCATCATGATTTAGCTGAATGTGCAGTTGCTTGGGTCTGACTCCACTTGTGGTGCACCCACATAACAATGCAAATAGTCCGCGGATTGGATCTGGGCTCGTAGAGCTAGTCCGAAACTTGATGGAGTTGAGAGCAGGCATTCGTTCCAGCAGAGTAATCAAGCCCTTCCCCTGCTCCAGCATATCCTTGCAGTGCAATCCCTTCCAAGTCCCACTTTCGTAAGCGGTAAGGCTATCCTTCTGCTCTGCGTCCACGGTCTTCCGCATCGTCTGACTAATCACAAGCCTTAACATGGACAGTTCGGTCCAGACGAGGTTTTCAGAGCTGCTCTCGAAGTCTAGCACCTTGATATGACTGGCATACTCCGGGTGTATCATCAGTGCTTTCAGATAACTGAGACTATCACTGCTGAGGTTGATAGATGCTTCGGAGAATAGATGGCTTACGGCGACTTTGTTGGGCTTCGAGTCGGTCAGACGAAAAGCTTTTAGCGAATCGACGTCGAGATAGTTGCAAATCTCGTGCACTAGCTCTGCAGGTAGGTCGCGCAGGCTTGTCGCGGGTCCTCTGATGTTCAGCTGAGAAACCGTATCAACGTGAACAGAAGGGTCGGGAGCGACAGGGTGACTCTGTGCGGGGAGGGTCTGCGGATCCTGATTGAGAGGAACAGTTCGGCGAGAGAATCGAGTGTGCTCTGGAGACCGGGTGCGGAATCTTGCGGTCGCATGGTCGTATTGTGTAGGTGTTGAAGGGGTTAGAAAGCGGAGCTGGGGGGTGGTGGAAGAGGTAGGTGGGCAACTCGGTTGAGGGTTCGTTGAAGAAGGGCGCGAACACTGGGCGGAGAAGTTGTCTTGTGAGCGGTCACGGATAAATATTGCGCTGGTGAATTCATGGCCGCTGTGCTTAAACATGGTTCCATCACGTGACCTCTGGCATTCAGTATTTGGGACATTCACTCATGTGTACCTTCTGTACGTACCTTACATATATAGTAGTTCGGGCTACGCAGATAGTCATTGGTGCGAACTTGATGCGTTCACATTATTGTCACCTGGCTGTTACGGCAATGATCGATCGCTGATTGGAAGTGCAATTGCTAATAGTTAACAGCAAGAGAACCTCATGACTTCGATGTAGCGGAAGTTTTGAAGGTGTCGTCTCAGCCCACCTAAGCAGGTACCGCCGTAACAGCGATCTCGTCAACACCATTCAGAACCCAAGCCGCAGTGATATCTTTCAGAGATGTGCAAACTCGTCGTCCTTTGTGAAGTCTCCAATTTCACTCAGAGTGATGCCGCATATGTTGTTTGCCTGTCTCATTTCACCACGTCGCCAGACCTCGCATGTTCGAACCACCACTTGGGTGGATTCATGGCCAACGAATCCCCTCGAACACGGTACGCTCTTCCGATACATAGTCATCGGATTCGTATATAGCGTCATTTACCCCTGTGAGTGCCACTTGCGACGCTTGGGCATCGTGTGCCAAGTCCCTTCCACCATATGTCAGATATTTCAGCACTTCCAGGTTGATTCCATTGCTGTTCGGCTTCCAGTCGGCGAGGCTGCAATATTGTTGGAAGGCGCTCTCATTCTCGTCCACACCATGCTTAGACTCAATCTCCTGCAGGGATCCTGTGATAGAAAAAAACTCTAGATTGCTGCGCAAAACCCAGTCCCGGAGCGGTCGAAGTATAGCCTTTCCGGAACTGCCAACGAGGATGATGTTGTCTAGCTCGAGGGCCTTTAAAGAGGGTGTGTGCTTCTCAAGAAAAGACATGAAGTGCGATTCATGGATGCCGACGAAGCTAAGCGACAACGACTCAAGGTCTGGCCATACAGACTCCTCAAGTATACTGCTTAGAAAGACCGGCTTGTCGACAAAAGAGAGGTCGAGAATCTGGAGTTTTGGCATATTGTGGAGAGAGTCGGCGAACATTTGGCGTGCTTGTCTTAGAGTGTCTGGATCGCTTGAGCAGAAAGAGCACACACGGAGCTTCAGGCTCGGAAGATTCATCAGCATGCTCGGAATTCCATATCCGCTAGCTGGCTGTTGGAACCGCATAAATTTGACGAAGGCACGCAATGCGCGCCGAGTACCCAACTCGTATAGGATTGTTTCATGGACGTGTGAAACATCTAGCGTCTTCAGGGCCACATCAGCCAGGTGGCATGCTTTCAATACACCACTAAAGAAATAGAAAGCGGGTCCAAGGGGACAACGAATCCCTGTGCCTGAGGTCCATAGCGGCGTATCCGGAGGATTAAGTGAGCATTTGACCGACTCAAGGGCGACTAGAAGCTTCAAGATAAGTGATAAGCGAGGCGGTTCGTCCTTAGTCTCTGAAGCGTATCCACACTTTTTAATCCATGCCTGCATTAGGACCATGATGTCTCCATAAGAAGCTCCCTCAGTTGCCGCAAGGATGAATCTTCGACCGTATTGAAAGTCTGCCATTCTGTTTAATTCGGCTCCAAAGCCATTGTCCTTCTCGTAACCGACGCAGTCAAGCGACTTGACATACTTCGCAACTGGATGGGTGGCGACATTTTCGAGGCGCTTCAAGCTCGTCAGGTCAGCACAGAGACGTGCCTCGCAGAAGAGGTGGCTGATGCCAATGTCGCAGAATCGTGTGTTTGTCAACCTAAAGGACTTAAGGTCCACGATGTCGAGGTAATTGCAGGTGAGGTGAAGAAGCTCGGAGGGAAGGTCGTTGAGGCCTTTGCGAACGACTGAAGGCGGACGACGCGGTGGTGGAAGCGGTCGAGTTGGAGGCGAGGGTGCCGAGCGGAGCCTGAGTTGAGCGAACGTAAACGATAGCTCATCCACGTCCGGCGGCGGCATGGTGAGAGTCGGTTGGTGGTGTGTGGAAAATTTATGCCGTGTCGAGCAGCTGGGGGTGGGGTTGGTGGGTGGTGGAGGGTTTCGTGAAAGCAACCGCAGGGCCGATTTTAAGTATGTCAATTGTCAGCGCCAGGGTGGTGAATGTGACGGAGTACGTATTCTTAGCCAGCTAGCCTACGGAGTATGATACGGTTAGCTCGGCTACCTTGATATAGAACACGGTTCCTATACTTAGCCCTCACAGTTCTACGGTACGGCTACGTAAGCCTCCACACACACAGAGTATATATACGGCGTACGTAGCCTAGATAGATGCTCATCCAATACATCACTTACCTCGTTCAATGCATCGTTTCACCTCCATCCTCAGAATGTGAAATGACCATGCGGTAACTTTTCGTGGGAACACTTCAATCTGGACGGGTGAGTTTCGGTCACGGGAACCCGACTCCAGCGGGCTCTCCGCATCACCTCAACAGTGTCAAATCGAACATATAAACCACATGATGTCTGACGTATTAGGACTCATCAACTGAAGGACTTCCACGCCAGCGAATCAGCGCGGTTAGCTTTTCACATCGCAGTTTACCCGACGCAATATTTCCAGTGGACGCAGCATGTCCTACAGCTATTCTTGTAATGAAAATGCAATATCCATGGTTTTCAATGGATGGCAATTATCGTCCGACTAAGTCAGGACCTATCCTGCACAAAAGGGAGTTTTCTTAATCAAGCTTCTTAGATGCATTATACTTCTAGAAAGTATGGAGAGTGATTTGAAAAGCGCTCAGTACAATGATCCCGGAAAACAAAGTAGAATGTCAACATAAAGAACAAAAACGCCAAACTCTATGCCCAAACTTGCCCATCGTCCCTCTACTCTTCGCGATCCTCAATACTAATTCCTCGATCATGAGATCGCGTCCGTCAATCCAATTCCATCATTACTCAGCGCCTACCTGAAATATCCATATCCTCACCACTATCAGACTCCATCCACTCCTCATACCACTTGTTGAACTTCGTTTCAGTGACGCTTTCGTACTTGATGAGTCTCCGGTAGTTCGCAAGATCGTGCTTGGATTCGCCGTAAATCTTGATTTCCAGGCGAAATGCCAACTGTAGGGCAGCCTCTGGCCGTTCGCCTGCGACTTTCTCCAACCTGTTCTTCAGAATCTCTCTTTGTGCCACGCGCTCTTGGTCGATGATGGCGGTTGCGTGTGGAGGTGAAGGCATAGTGTCCTGTTTTGGCCGTTCGATGTTGTTTGCGGTCGGAGGAGCAGGGGCAGAGGTCTGCTGCTGCTGTGGTTGTTGGACGGCATGCGGCACTGGAGGAGCAGATGCTGTCACGCCGATCTGCGTCGCCCTTCCATGCTGGCCGATAAAGGTGAAGAAATGCTCCAACGCCGTAGCCCAATCCATCCGCCCTTTCCACAACTCACTGACGAGCTCCTCGCCAAAGGTCTGATAGTCCGCGACAGAGATATTTTCCCTTTTCCGCCTGAGCTGCTGGTTGATCTGCCAAATCATCCAATTATGAAACACAATCGCCTCCTCTTCGTCAAGACGTAGAGATCTACCATGCTGATTAGTCCTATGCCCGTGCCGGCCATTCATAACACCGATGAGTTTACGAAGATCCATCTCGAACTGGGGCCGGAACTCATCCAGCGCAAGCTCAACCGCTGCATTCCCTGCTGTGTTCTCTCGGTATTTTGCCCAAATCATTCGGATCCGCTGTGCAGGCGCGCACTTGATAAAGTACATCTTTCTGCATAAACAGCGTAATCGCCCTCGGCGAACTTGAATGCAAAATTCTCGATTGCTTCAGCGAGCCTCCCAAGTTCGCCTTCATCCCAATCGGATTGGTCAAGGTTTCTCTTGAAGGCCTGCCGTATGGTCTCGACTTGGAACCGGCGCTTCATCGCCCACTTCCAGTCTTCATGGTTGGGGGGATGCGGATCACGGGCTCGAGACGGAGGCGGAGGCTCTGCAGCTGGACCAACAGCCGCAGGTCTCAATGAGGCTCACCAGTAATGTGCCATAGTGAAGGTTCTTCCACCGCCCGCGCTCGTATGTCTTTGAGACCGCGCAACATGCCCTCCCATCTGTGGCCGCCTTCATTTGCCTCAAATTCTTGGGCGACATTGTCCGCAATGCTCTCGTAGTCCGTGGACCCATCTTGCTGTGCTCTTTTGATGATCCGCGCGAAAAGATTCCTTGCCATAGCGTGGATTTCCGTCTCATTGACGGAAAGAGGCCTGCCTAGGCCATCGACTGCCCCTTCGTATTGCTTGTTCTTAGCCCTCACTAAGGCAAGGAGACGAGGGAAATGCGTTTCTCGAATCCTATATTCAGCCTCATTTGTAACGGGTGGCGGGGGCATCTCAGGCTCAGCGCCGGACGGTCCCTGCTTTTGTACAGGGTGGGACGCGACACGGTCATAGTATCTCTGTACCCACGCTGCCCACTGATCGGCGCACGCCCGCTCGACTTCCTTTATCATCTGGTCGCCGCTCTCTTCAACAGCTTTGAACTGATTCTTGCCTTTGGCTCGCATTGCAATCGTGTCACAGAGGAAATGGACAAAATTATCCTCCCTGCCGTCTAGGTTCGGTAGATCAGCTTGTCCTCTAACCGGATTTCGAAACGTCTGGTTTTTACGGATGACAATTTCTCGGAGAATCTCGCCACACTTATTTTCAGCGTGGGTGCGGAAAGCTGGTTTGGTTTCGGGTTTGAAAACGGCCGCAGGCGGAGGCAGTCTGGCCTTCGGCGTAGAAGAATTCCATTGTGGTGTGTTTGGAGTGTTAGGTTTTTGGGCTTGCTCGGAATTCTGACTAGAATCAGGCACATCCGTAAGCCTCGTCGCGCCAGTCCTGTCAACAAATCCCTGCAGCGTTTCCCGCCACTCAGCAGCGCCCATCTGCTCAATACCCCGAGCTATCGCGTTTCCTTCGGCCTCAACACTTGGGAACTCATTGCCTTTGACGGCTTTGCAGGCAATGTCGTCCTGGAGCATAATCAAAAAGGGCGAGCCCATCCTGTCTAGATTAAGCGGCTTGCCCTCCCGATCAACCAGCTGCCGATGCGTGGCATTCTTAGCTGCTATAACGCGTCCCAGTTCGTCGCCACATCTCTTCGAGACATGATTGAAAGGAGCCTCCTTTGCGTGGAGGACGTAATTGGGATAGAGTATCCCTTGAATCTCCGTTCCCTCTTTAAGATATTCAATTTGCGTGTTAGGATCGGGAACAAATCTCCCTTGTCCATCCCCAGCTGCCGCGCCCGTCGTCGTACCAGGGTCTTGAGCAGGATATACACCGTTTGCTGTCGTGGTAGGGGCGTCTAATGGTGGCACGTCAACTTCGCCGCCCGTTTCCATGTAGGTAAACATCATCACCGCCCATTCGTTTCTGCTGGCTGCCCAGATATGATGCACAACCTGCTCGCCTCGATGCTCAGTTACTCTGAAAGGCTCTTCCTAGCCGGTAGCTTCTAAGGCGATGGCTTTGAGCCACGCAAGCACGAATTGCATAATTATGCCGTCAAGATTAATAGCCATTCCCTCCGCAGACTTGAAGTTTCTATGCGTGTCATTATTGTGCTTGACGATATCTGTGAGACGTTGTCGGAAAGTGTTTTGGGCGTGATTCATATATTCCGGATCTGGTTGCTTGTTGAGTAACAGCACTGCTGGGGACGCTTCGGGTATCGTCTCAGGAGAAGGGGTCGGCGACTGGATTGGCGAGAAGTCAGAATCAGGGTGGATGGTACCATTGACGGTGTCAGGTATTTGTGGTTCGCCCTGACGTTCAGTGGATGCCTCAGCAACCGATCCTTGAACATTCTTGATGTCGTTCATGTCCACGTCATCGGCTCCCGGTGGAGGTATTTGAAAGTTTTGATCCGTTACCGTAACTGCCACTGGACCATTGGATGGATTTTGGAACTGCGTTGGCGAGAGCCCCTGCTGTTTGGCCTGAATTCCAGGAAGGGTTGGGGCGCGATTGTGCTTGGTGTTGTGCCAGCAATTGAGCTTGTTGTTGATCCGCTAGTAGTTGTGCTTGCTATTGTTGTTGTGCCAGCAGCTGTTCTCGTGCTTGCTGTTGCGCTAGTAGTTCTGCTTCACGCCGCGCCACCTCGTTCTGGTAATCTTGTCCAGATTCTTCCATACGATCTCCCGATGCTGTGGCGTTGTTCTGAGGGGGAAATGACGGTACGAAAGATTGCTTCGAAGATATACCAGAGTTGAGATATGGGTCAAAGGAAGGGAATTCTGACACTGGACTAGGCCCCCATATCGGACTTTGTAGCAATGGTAGCGGTGCTGAGCTTTGCCCCATATCCGCTTTGGATTCCCCATAGTCACGTCTTGTTCCCCTGCCGGGGCCTTAGGTTGATTAATGACGGGCAGCTGCCACGTAAAGGCGGTGTTCTGCAGTGACGAAATTGGGTGCTGATTCGTGCTATTTGAAGAAGACAATCCCGGCGTGGCGACGGGCGCTGCTGAAGTCGTAGGGGTACGCCGCCTGTCTTCTTCTTGCTATTTTTTTACTGGGAAGAACTCGCCCATACCACCGGCACCGAAATCAATGCTTCCACTTTCAAATGCTGCAATGTGAGCATTCGGGTCGAAAACACTTGCAGAGCCGCCGGTAATGGGAGGGTTGGGAAACGTGCCAGATTGAGTAGACGTGGCGGATTTAGGAGGGAATGCGGTGACGATTGGTGGAGGTGGTTCTTGCTTGCTTTCTGTACGTGATTGTGCAAATGAAGTCAATAGAAGCTTTAGGGGGTCAATTATCGGTTGCGTGTGATCAGCGATGGAGGGCTCCGCTTCAACGGGCGTCTCGTCCACAAGAACTTCTAACATCTGTTTTACTTTGGAGGTTAAATATGGTGAAGGCAATTCAGGCTCCGGTGCAGCACCAGGATTTACTCCTTCGATGACCATGTTTAGGTTTTGCGAATCTACCATCGGAGTCTCACCAGTAGCCGTTGGAGCAGTCGGAGTTGCCGTAGTTTTACCCTCTAATTCAGACTGTATGGCGTTAACAATCTCCGTCAGCTTTCTAGATTGGGCGCCGTCCTTCTCATCTTTGACACTTTCGTCGACCGGCGTGGATGGCGTCGGCTCGGCACTTTTACCTCCAACAGTTTTATTCGATGCTGGAGGATCAGTACGTGAGCTGCTTGGAGTTTTAGTGACAAGCTCTTTGGAAGGCGTTGGGCCCATCGATGGCTCTTCTGCTGGTACAGAGACGGTAATACTCACCTGCGTGACTGTAGCACTTGATTCGTTTTCGTCGGCGGGCTGTTTGACTGGCGGCTTGGATACATTGGTGGGCTTCGTAGGTGTCTTGGGAGATTCAGGTTTTAGTGTGAGCTCGTCATATCTGGACACCTTGGGCACAACCCCGGATGGCTCCAGCTTTGGCTTTATAGTTTCAGGCTTTGTGTCCTGCTCTTTCTGACGTCTGCCGGGCTTCTTGGCCGGTTGCTTAGTGTTAGAGGGCTTGGAAGATGGTGGTTTGGGCACGGGCTTTAGCTCCGGATCAACTGGTCTAGGCACAGGGCTGACTGGAGCTGGCGTAAACTCGTTAGTGCCGTTTGAAGGAACACTTGGGGCATCGGGATTCGTTCCAAGAGACTGAAAGATGCTCATGAGTTGGCTTTGTGCCTCTTGGACACTTTTGCTGGCATTTAGGATGACAGCGGTATTTTTATCGCTTGCTTGCCTGTGTTGCAACACCTGCTTGAAACTTTCTTGTGTTTCTTTTTGAAACGTTTCAGTTTGGTTTTTTATGGCTTCCCCAGCCACTTTCGTCACCGTCGAGGCGAGAGTACTACCCGCTTTGCCGACCATTTTGGTAATCTCGGATTCCAAGTCCTCCTTAAACTTATTCATTTTCTCATCGATAAGCTTCGCGACCGTCTCCCTTTCCTCGCGATTTTGCTTATCTTGAGCCATACGATGCCGGTGAAACTGCTGATTAGCCTCATCTACTGAAGCCTTGACCTCAGCGAGTTTAGCTTTCACATCTCGGTCAAACCGGTCTATGGCGTCCGCTATGCTCTGAAGCTCGTTCCCGCGCTCCTGTGCAGAGCCCTCCTCAAGCTCATTAATCCGTTTTCGGAGGGAAATGACAGGCTTGTTTTTTCTAGGATCAAGCGGACTGTCTTGAGGTTGGTTTCCAGACACCGTCACCATATGCTGCAGTCTTGCTTCCATCTCTTTGACTGTTTTATTATTGAATTGCGCTTGTAAGGACCGGGCGCTTTCAACCCTTCTCAAGCGTTCACTAATAGCCTTGAGCGCTTTGAGAAGTTCGGTTTCTTGTTGTTCGCTCCTTTGGTGTCCGCTAGTCTGTCGGTTGGTATTCGGGAGCTGGGTAGATTGACCGGCGGAAACTAGCGGCCCTTGAACTGGAGGAAGTGGAGTAGACCTCGACGCAGGTGCCGGTTCATTGCCTGGACTTGGATCGCGGCCCCCATCAGCTTTAGCGTCGCCATCTTGGTCGTCATTCTCGTCATCTCCGCCATCGCCTCGTCCACCGCCTCCGCTACCTCCACCACCGCCGCCTCCACTGCCGCCACCCACGCCCCTGGGAGTCAAGGTAGTGGATGAGTGCTCGGCGAAGTTCACCAAGCCGCTTCTCTCATACATCCATAGATACCAAGCGAAGAATAAAACAGCCAGAATGAAGAGCAGGGCTGCGAGTAGGAATGCCTTGACGGGTGGATTCGCGATCCAGCTCTTACACCCGGCCCATCCATCGCAAAACGTGAGCTTGACCAATACTAGATGAAAGAACTCCGTAAGACTCGTGCAAGCCCAGATCTCGCGCCAAAACTTCCAACTCTCAGCTAGAATGTATCGCCAAACTCGGATATAAGATTCGATCGTTGAAAAGGCAATCCAATATATGTCAGACGCGGGCCTGGCAGATATTGAAGTCCCGACCCCGTATATGGCTACGAACAAGCTGCGCGCAAATGTCCATGTTCCAACTAGCTTATCGGCTACAGGCTCAAAATAGCCGCCCGTTGAATTGGATGTAGTAAAGCTAGTGGTAGATGCGGTTATCGTGCTCTGAAGATTAGTGGGGTGGCTACTCGTGGTTGTTAGAGAAGAGATGATACTCACTAAGGGAGTGGCGCTCAGCAGCGTGGCGGTGGACTTTGAGGATTTTACAGGCCCGGTCGCGGAGAACACGTCGGTATGGCATCTGAATCCCGGGGAGCAGGTTGTGAGATCCTCGTCGCTGAAAAGGTGGGTCTGCTCGCCTGTATCGTTGGTTAACGTCTCGATGTAGGAGGATGTAGATGCGGAGGAGGGGGACATGCATTCAGAGGTCGTAGTACTGTCCTCGGCGAAGAGCTCGTCGAGAATTGTTGAAGGGGACGCGGGCTCGTTCTCCCCAACAGTGACGAGATTGCGGATCCCTTGAAAACCGTCCTGGACAAGTTGGAGACTATCCCAGAAACCTTGAATAACCGAATATATGGTCTCCACCGTACACGTTAGCGGGTGGAGTGCACAGAAATAGATTTGACAGTAGAAGTGGAGGTATCCGATAAGGATTTCGTGGCGGAACCATTGGCTGATGAAACGGCTCGACGGCATGAAGACAGGTGGTTTCCACATAGAGCGTGGATACAAACCAATGCAATTATGGAGACGCCTGTGATATCGTGGTAGTTACTGTATGTTACTTTTTTGAGTAGTTGTTAAGATGGTGCGATGTTGTTTGATTGCAACGTGTGCTGTATAGGAGAGAATTGAGCCGTTGGCTCATTTGAGACTCGAGACCCAGCTGCATTGGGTTTTTCCTTGTGTTCGCGCTTGAGTTCTCAACAAAGCAGGGTGTCTTGAACATTCGCTAACCGGATTGGAGGACAAAGGGAGCAGAGAAAAAGGACAGGCGAACAAAGAACGCCCCTTCTCACAATAGAGTTTTGTTTTTCTGGGAGAAAGCCGCCAAGAGGCATCAGATGGCAAGCAAAAAAATCATCGTTTGATTCGAGGTTGTTTTTACTTGACGCAGCTTCGTCAAGTCGAGGTGCATGTCCGCTTGTCACGGAAGCTCACTGTATATTAGCTTTGAGATTGGCAACTGACGTTTGTGGAGAGCATGTCATGATGGATAATATTTGCGACACGGGCAAAAATGGGTAGAAGCACACAAGATCACGCAAATGCCCCCAAGAAAGTAGAAAAGAGAAAGCAAAAAAGAAGAAGATGGAAATTAAGAAAGGGTGGAAGCTGATAGGATCTCGAAGACATGTTGGTACTTTATACTCTCGATTGCTAGACGCATGCTATCAATCGGGCGAGAGACAGGTTTGACTTGAAGCCCATTGGCTGTCCCTCCTAGTCAACTCCATATAGTGCATCTTCATACAAATGCGCGAGCATGTGCAATCTCTGGAGTTGAGGGTTTGGGATGAGTTGTGATGGGATGAGATGACCAGGGACGTCGAGGCG
Organism: Mytilinidion resinicola; assembly: GCF_010093595.1. Classification (NCBI taxonomy): domain Eukaryota; kingdom Fungi; phylum Ascomycota; class Dothideomycetes; order Mytilinidiales; family Mytilinidiaceae; genus Mytilinidion; species Mytilinidion resinicola. Next base: position 97,543 of record NW_022985467.1, read on the forward strand.
CAGACGGCCGGAAAAACGGCGCTTTGCTCCGGGCAGGGATCTCACGACGCGTCGTCAACCTCAACTTCACCTCTTGGGACGAAAGGGCCATTGAAGACAGCTCAGCATGCTACACCCCGTAATCCTCGAATAGAACTCCCAGGACGAAAAAACACCCTTCGACGAACAACAATATCAACGGCCACCGCCCTCCAAGGCCGCCAGAGCGGAAGCTCACTCAATGGATCCGCTAAGCGTCGCCGCCAATGTGGTATGTAGTCATCTCAGGCCCCATCAACTCATGATAGATGACCTTTGCTGAAGCACCCCTAGATCAATGTCCTCTCCGAAACTATACGGTGCGCCAAAGGTCTCTACGACCTCCGCGACAAGTATCGGGATGCGTATGTCACCATCACGTCCATCTACTCGGAGTCCATGGTCATCAGCGCCGCTCTCTCCCAGGTTCAAAACCTCCTCCTCCACGATGCGCTAGGGCAGAAACCCGACCTCGAAGCTGCCTTCGATACTGCGTTGACGGGATGCATGGTTGTATATTCGTGCCTAGACGAGGAGGTGCAGCGTTTGGCAGGCTCCGGTCCGCCAGGAGGCGACCTGGGCTGGAGGGAGCGGTCTAGAATAGTGTGGGAGGAAGATAGGATGAAAGAACTGCTGTTACAGATTCGCGGTCAGCAGACTGCTATGACGCTCTTGATTCAAGGCCTCCAGATGTGCGATTCCGTGCTGGCGTTATGCCCCATGTCTGTGCTAATCTCAGTCGTTGCAGGGAATCCCTGGGTGATATCAGACGCCTTCTGCGAGAAAACTCTGGCACCTTGGAGCAGATTGCAACTAGGTCGAAGTCCTTGCGATCCACGCATCCTCGGATCAAAGTCCCCGATTCCATATTCAAGGCCAACGACAACGCTAAATCTGGTGTGGATGCAAATTCCATCATTAGTCAAGCCGAGTTCGACTTTGATGACCAGGTCGTCAATTCCAAGGCGTATCGAAGAGCAATGGCCGCTGCCGAAGCCCGAAACGGCAACCCAAAACCGCAAGCTGAAGTCGTTCAAGGCGACTTGATCAATTTCGATGATCCTGAAGATGAGCCACAACTGCAAGCTCTATCAGATACGCTCGAAGAGTTGCAAAACCTCGACCTATCTGGCGTAGCGTCTAACGCCGATGCGCCAGTCTTTGAGGATCTTGAACCAGATCCGTTTCTGGATGATATCGAGAGAAGCTACCTACCGTTCATGCCCCCTATAGTTTCTACTAAGACAGGCTCGACTAGTAACCCAGTTGAACTTGTTGAAAAGCGTGAGGATCCTGAGCGCAACACGGCACCCACGCAGGGCACTGTAGATGCTCCCACCATGGAGGAAGAAAAACCTCCTCTGCCCCCACGTCGATCAGCAGCCACCGCCCAACTCACCGACCATCGGTCACCGCTAGTAACCAACTTCACAGGAACATCAAGCCATCTATCATCGAACCTTGACGACTCTTCTTCGGCAGTGTCCTCATCTTCTACTCGCACCGCGGTGGAGTCTATGACCACAGTAGACAGCAGACCGCTGAGGTCTGAGGAGTCGTCTCCGCAAGCAACATCCGCTTCTTCGGTGCCTCGTCGCAAACCTTTATCCGAGAAAAGTCAATCAAACTTAGACCTCTTCAAAACCCTGTCGTCAGAGAACGATGACATCAAGGTCGTTTCAGCCCGGGAGATAGACCGTCACACCTTGTGGGCTGGCATGATCCAATCTGAATCGGACCTCATCTCTCGACTTTCCTCCTTTAATCGGATTTTCGTCATCCCAGTGCTTTCGAATTGGCCAGTCCTAGCTAAACATTTGGAGGCATTACAAATGATCAAGGAGTTGATTGCGTTGCACAAAGATCATTTTCGGCTACCCATGAACTCACAAATCAGTCAAAGTCCTTTCGCCACGTGCGATCCTCAGTTCATCTCTGCCTGGGTTGCGAAGTCTCAAGTGACCTATCGGACGTATCATCAACGACTTCCCCATGCTCAACACGCCATCCGCCTCACCCTTTCTACCAACGCCAAGTTTCGGTCCTTCGTCAACACGCTCGGTCTACGACCTGTCTGGCTTGGAAAGACTTGGGAGGATTTTACCAATATCCCCACGCTACAAGTTCAGCTCTACATCGACAATTTGAACTCTATTCTGGGCTCATACGATATCTTGGCTCCCGGCCAGGTCCATCAGCGAGAGGTCGAAGTGTTGAAACAGTCACTTCATTCTCTACAAAAACTTCAATACTCTTGTCGTGCGATCCAGGAAAAATCTATGCGGCGCGAGCAGCTCCAAAGCCTCTACCGACGCATCCAAACTCTAAACTCGGACTTTTTAAATGTACTGAACATCTCCGACCCTGCTCGAACTATCATCCACCAAGGGGCGCTCGCGGTGCGCATCAAAGGCAAAGGCCCGTGGAAGCCAGTACATGCTGTTTTACTCGATAACAATCTCTTTTGGGGCAAGGTGCGGTCTCCGAAAACAGGTGAAACCAATGCTGATGCCCCCACGGAGGGTAAATTCTGGATTTTGGAGGAGGTATGTTCCGGTCCTTGCGCCTTTCTTCGCTTTGGCTAACTAGCACCTCAGCCTCTCACAACTACCGAGCTCTCTGCTACCCTCCCAGATGTCGACAACCAATTTGTGAAAGCCACAGTCATCGATGAAGTGCCTCGTGGCTCGGTCATCTACCAATTCTTTGTAAAAACAAACACACTCACTCATACACTCGGTACGCTCTCCGTTCGCGATCGGCAGATGTGGATGGGGAAGATCGGAGAAGCAACTGCATTAGATCGGTCTGAACAGAGGTATCCTGGCTTTTCATCTTCCATTCCTATATTTACTGATACCGTATGGGCTAGCTCTTGATACTCTTGCCCTGAGCTTGGGATCCACTCGAATGTAGTCGCTCTTCATAGCCATCGAGCGTACTACGTAGACTCCGCGCAAGCCATGACTCAAACCATCGGACGTCACTCGCCACCCAGAGCGAGGTGTGCATCGCCTCCCTTCGCGCTGTTTCTCATCTGCTGAGTCGGCGCATGTCCGCCCCAACCGCTATGCCGTGTTCTCTACCTCGCCTACCTTCCACCTAAACTATCTAGGACCCCTTTCTGTTGAAGTTGCTGGAGAACCGTCGTATCTATCAATGAATTAACGGGCTACAATGGTTGTGTCGTCGACCGTGGTGTCTACATAAGGAAGATGTCGTAGACTGCGGTGTCTGCAAAAGGAGGAGGGAAGTGTTGCACGATCCCGCGGATGGAGCGGGGCCGGGATGAAGACGGATCGTGGCCGCGGGAGTAAAGAGGTAAGACAAGGTAATGGATGGATTCGCTGTCAGTGTCTGGGTCGGCCAAGGTGAGGAGGGTTTGCAAGTTATCAAACCGATAGCAGCTCTAATTGCAGCCATATTTGATGCTCGCCATGCGGTATCTTCTATTTACGAGAATGCCGCTCTGGAAGAGTCTTATAGACTTCTCGAATTCTCCAAACCGCTCGAACGTGGGTGATCTCACTTCTCGCTTTGATTCTATATATCACTTTCAATCACTAAACAATCATCTGAGCAAACCATCGTGTTGAGTATTCCATACTCTGTGCCTGCATGGTGAGGTATTCTCCTCTGTCTCTTACTCCTCCATTATTCATGATCAAGATACAACGCTAGGAAACAAATATGCGTACACTAGGAGCTCGCAATCAGAAACTCTAATACCATCTAAATAATTTGAGGGCATCGCAGGTGAATCTTCTGAAGGATCTTTGAACTTGTCCCAGCTAGAGCGACCGGGCAGACTCCTCGGAGCTTCCTCTCATACTCTTGTGTGAGCGTAAGCGGCGATGTGGGCGGCGATGCAGGTGGCCACGCTTGATGGAAAGGAGCCTCTGCAAGGTGAGATTTCGATGGCTTTGGCAACTTCCTAGGCATGTAGGCACGGCAGGTAGCGATATAAGAAAACGAATGGCTGCATGCATACAGCTGCACGTACGGCTATATATACAGCATTACGTACAACTTCACGTACAGCTACATATACGGCCTCCTATACGGTAGCTCGTGAGGCAGCTTATACAGCAGCTTACAAGGCAGCTTATGAGGTCTCTTATACGGCTATACGTATAGCATTACGTACGGCCTTTTATCCAGCATAACGCACGCCTAAGTACATTGGAAAGGATATACGTGCGGATGCACGTGAAAGTGGAGCTGCGAACGAAGCTCCGCGCCGCTCCAGCCAATGAAAAGATCGGACGAGAGGGAGGGGTTGTGGATGAACAAAAGGATGTGTGCGATCAAACAGAAAGGCTGTGTGGTAAGTGCTCCCCATACTTTGTGCACGTAAGGATTGTATAAGAGACCTCTAACCATGGCTCGATAGCCTACACAAAGCTCTGCCACTGCACCCGCTTTCATGCCGCGTTGCTGAAGGTCTGGGAGCATCCGCAGTGCTTGCCTACCGCTGACTGCCAAGTGAGATTCACCAACCTCACCTGAGTCATCTCCTCACTTTCTTCCTCCTCACCTCTTCATCCTCACCTTCCCTCCACCATCCTCCATCAATTCTCAGACCCCACCACCTTGCATCGCCACACCACCTTTCCGGTTGCCGCTTACAATCATGGATGATCAGATGCAGGGTGACTATCTGGCCCTCATCTTGAGCGATGATTTCCAGCCGTCTGCGAAAGGTAAGCTCAATCCCGCTTCCTAAAAGACTGGTCGCTGACGTGTACTGCGCTACCTGTAGATACACTGAATGCCTCCCCACGCTACCCTACCTCGTTTAGCGGATCGATTCCACCGGTTCGATTTGTCTTCACCATGCTCGCTATCCTGACTTTTCTTGCCATCGCATACATACATTCTGGAATCCTTGCTCGTTGGCGCGGCGCGATGTCAAGCTGGATAGCTGATGCGCTTTCCGCATGCAAAGCAGGTCTATCCCGCGCGATTCTCGCAATTGTTGGATGGTTCGCTATCGCCTCCCAACTTTGCCGACTACTTCTTCGATGGCCTGGAGCAATATCTCGCCGCATAGTTGATGCATTTCGACGCTACAAAGCAGTATTCGGCCGCGCGATAACTGCAACCGCTGGAACCCTCCACTCTGCCTATCGACGGTCCCGACACCTTCTTCAATGGGCCGGACCCATGTCTCGCCGCGTAGTTGATGCGCTTCGTCGCTGTAAGGCAATACTGTGTCGTAGGACGAAACCTCAACCGCACCAAAGCCTTCCATCCTATATCTCTACATGGGTTCCGAAGCTTCGGCATGCGACCCAGGCCGACATTCTCAACCTCGGGCTCGACCAAGATACTCTCGACTTACGGCGCCGAGTACAGACTGCGTTCAAACACTTTCGCGATCCAACCACAGCCTTGCGCAAGTGCCGAGATCGCTATATCCTTGTCCTCTTTCCAGTAGCAACAGAACAGCGTCGCCTTCGACTGAGGAATGATTTGGATGCTATGCTAGCGCATCTGAAGACACATCTGAGACCTGGGCCGGCGATCAACAACGAGGAATATGATGCATGGGTCACAACATTGTTCTCTCTAAAGAAAGCTGCTACGGATGCAGGAGCGGATGCATACTGGCGAAATTTCTTCGCGCATGACCCCATCATCCAGGATGTGGAGAATGACTTCCTGGAATACATTGGCCGGGGAAACAGATGGCTACGTTATCCATCTACGGCTGACACCAATACTTCCTCTCTGGCTTCCTCACAGCCACAGCGTCGCAGCGAGCACCGTCATGCTAGAGGTACTCCGGGTCCGGAAAAAGCCTACCATAAGCCAGCCGCCAGCACCGAGATTCCTCTCACCGAGCCTAAGGGTCCCCATTCTGTACCCACAGGCAAGCACGCCGAAGCCACAAAGGCCGAGATGGTAACGCAGCTGCATTCGGCTTTCCAGCGGGATGACACTGCTAGGGTTACTTCAGAGCCATTCATATCCGTGCAAACCCAAGCGGAGGAGAGCCAGACTCGCGGCGTCTGCTCTGCTGGCTCAAAGCTCAGCAACATTGAATGGCGCGAGCCCATGGAGATCAGCGAGGACTCTGATTCGGAGCATTCCGACAGCGAAAGTGACGACGATGAGGATGATACGGGAGCAGTCAGCGCCGCAACAGATGCTGAAGTTGACATATTGCTTGCTGGTTGTTTGTCGTCCATGAAGCTTCCTACATTGCCTCCGCTTTCAGATGCTGCAGCTCCTCCAGCAGCTACTGCGAATACGGGTCCTATTCCTTCTGATACCCAGGCTACAAGCGGTGTGGCGGATGTGCCAGCTTTCATTTCAGACAATCACCAATCGTCTCGAAATTTGGGCCCAATTATACACTCCACCACGATGATTGGGGATAGCTCCATTTTTCAGTATCCGGCATCTTATAAAGTCTATGAGCTGCCACCTTTGCAGCTGGGTCAGGTTGGGTCCTCACAGCCTACGATTGAGGAGCCAGTTTCGACATCTTTGGCTCCAGCTGCAACACCACAGACTCTCCCCGCCAAGGCTGACACTGATCAGACCGTGCAAGGCCATGCACCGAGTTCGAGTTCAACGGTCGTAACTCTTTCCGCTACTCAAACCAGGCACTTCTCCGATAGCATTAGCCAACCTGTGTACAACCTTCCAGCACCCCCGGTTCTTCCAAGCACAGCACCAATGCAATCCTCTGCCGCTACACCGCATATCGGCACGTCTGCCACTTCGAATGTCGCTTCTGCTGCAGCTGCTAATGGTGCCCCGGCGAGCTTAAGCACTCTGCAGCCCACACCCATCCAAGCTCCAGAACCGAATGACACAGCCAACGACACCGACTCATCGTTGTCTGACCTTGACGAAGATGATGATTTGGATGAAGACTTGGAGGAAGAGTTCAGGTCAAACTTAGAGGCTAGATCTATGGACGAGGATATTGCAGAAGCAGATGGCGATGTTGGGCCGACTTCGTCAAACGTCCAGCCCGGTCAAGACAATGGCGATAGCTCTTTGATGTTTAGGCTGGAGGGCAATGCTGTGGATGCGAATACCAATACCCAGGCTGGCGGTGCACCTACATCGTTGTCGGGCTTTGAATCGCATCCGGCAAATCATCAGAATGGTACCATGCAGGAGTCTTCGAGCCCACCTCAGCATCTCGAATACGACGATAGGTTTCGACCCAAGGGAGACATCGATATGGACGCAGAACATCCCCCAGAAAAGAGCGACGATAGCAACGAGGATCTGGACATGGCGAAGCCAGATGCTGGGACTGGCGGCCACGGCGTCGCTCCTAGTCCATCTTCTCGACTCGTTCTCTCCAACTCTGGTCCCGTGCATGAAGACCTTGACATGGGCGATGCGTCCGAAAAAAGGGCAGAAACGCCAGTACATCCACAGGAACCGGCAAATGCAGACACTCTCGCGCTTAGTATGCCTGTGGGATCCCCTTTTGTTTCACAGCTCGTGCCTATCAGTATCATAGGCGTTTTGAACGAGTACCTCGCCGTGCGTCAAGTCAGACTCCAATACATGCTCGCTCGCATGGAAATGGTGAACTTGGAGCTCGGCATTGGTTATTCTCGACACTTCTTGATCATGATCGCTCGAGCCACGGAGCAGCGATATGCCATGCAATTCCTCAAGGGCCGCTCGACGTCGATACCTGATTCGGACATGGAATATAAAAGCAAGATAACGTCTGAGATTATCAAGATTGTCAAATCCGACACGAAATGGTTCCTCGATTTCCTCCAAACGGTCGCAGATACAGTCGAAGATCAGGTCGCTCTGCGGGCTGCGTACGAGAATACGGACGGGATTGCAGCCCCAGAAGGCCCTGATGCTGACGCGAGCCTCGACATGTCGGAGCAAACCGCAGTCGTTCTTAATGGTGCCGGCCGTTCAGTTGCCCTGGACCAACCCCGCGGTGGCGAAGTCTACGACAGTATGGATATGGGCGATGCAACTACGGGACTATTTCGGCAAGCGGATGTGCCTCGCGCATCGAGTAATCTCCAGCCCACGTTCCAGGCCTTCAGCTCTTACGCTTCCAGTCCGGCATCTCAACCTCAGCTGGAACAAACAACCGAAGGCACCTCTAGCTCAGCTTTTCTCGCAGATCCCGCACGAACGGAAGGCAGTGCGGATGCACCCAACACTGGAGCATCATCATATATGCGCCCACATGCGTATGGACTAACTCCTATTTTGGAGGAGGCTGACCCTGTTGAACAAGGCCCCGAGGGTGCAATTCCCGAACTTACGCCTCTTCATATTTTTGGCGTTGACGTTGATTACTTGCCTCTGCGCCAGTCGCGGCTCCAGGAAATCTTCGAAATCCTTGACGAAGCCAACACGCGGCTCAACACTGGATACACACGAAGCTGGGTGGCAATCATTGCACAAGCAGTGGAGCGCAAATTCTCCGCGGAATGGCTAGAGGATAGCTCGGTGCCTATGCCAATATCAAGATCGAGGTACACCGGCAACATAGCGCAAGAGATCTCAAATATCCTCCAAAATACTTCCGCAACGGACAGTAACTTCCTTCTTGAGTTCCTAGAAAACATGGCGCGCACAGTCGAGGATAAGGACGCATTGGAAGCCGCAAATAATGAGAATAAGGACGCGGCCGTGCCGCAATCGACAGCTCCCGTGGCCCCGTCTCCGCAGGCCCAACCGTCCATGGCAGAAGTTGTCCCAGCATTTCCAATCCATGTACAGGGCGTTACCTTCCAAGCCGCGCGCCAGCACCGCCTGAATTCTCTCTTCTGGACGCTAGAGCGTACGAATTGTCAATACGACGGCCATCTCAGCCAAATTCGGCTGATCGAATGGGCACGCACTCGCGAGGTATATCATGCTCGAAAAGCCGTGAATTCGCGAGATGATGACAAAGAGGCGGTTTACACGAAGGCAATGCGCGAGGAATATGGTGGTATTCAGATGGAGGGACCTGACTCCTTCAACTCGAGATACCACGCTTTCCAGTCGTATCTGAACAGCGACTCTGGCAAAGATGCAAGGGAGGTCATCGAGCGTAAGGAGCAGGCTGATTCCCAGTTCAACGACCTGCCGGAGCCACAAGATGCGGCCGAAGAAGCCTCCGGAGCCCGGGCGGAGCAGCGCAAGAATCGCGAGGAGCAAAAGGCCCGGATTGACAAGAAAGCCAAAGCCCGCGTCGATCGAACGAGAACACAGGGAGCTGATGACGCTCCTGTCGACGACGAGGATCGTAAGCACAAGTCTTCGGGTAAAAAGCCCTCGTTGCCTACAGAGTTCAAGCGCGCCACGGCCAAACAGCTTGCTAAGCGCCACCTAAAACCTTTGAAGGGGCGGAACTCTGCAAGTTCTACCACCACCCCAGCAACGCTTCCCATTGCTCCGGTCTTGCAGCCCTCTCAGCAAGTAACGGAAGGCGACGAAACGGACCCAGATGACCATTTTGCGAACAAGTATGGGGACTCTGACCAGTTCTGAGCGACCGATATTGGTGGCTGCCGTCGCTATTGGCTTCATTACTTCTTTCTCTTTTCTTTCTAGGTCCACAATGCGGTTGTATAATGGGAGTATAGAGCTTTCTTTGTGTTTTGGTTGATATATCAGGTTAGGCAAACGGGGTGTTTTCGGATTCTGTTGGATGATGGCCAGAGATGCGAAAAGTGTCTAGCATTCTGACCAACACACACCTGCTCTCGCGTCATTTCTACATGGTGCTAGTCATTATGTACAGCCTGACAGCTGTGTATTCGACAAAGCAATATGTAGGAACGAGGCGAGGGTACGGGAGGCTTTCCTACCTGACAGTTTGGAGTCGCGTGCTGGTTTAGTCTTGTATATAGGAAATGAGAAAGCTTTAGATACATGTTTGAACTTCCAACTTTGTAATGTCTACCTGTTAATACAACACGCGTAATAGTCTCACTCCTTGCTAAAACCTTCTCCATGCAAAAAACCACCCTCCTACATTACTACGCCATAAGTCTGGGTACCCGGATTTATCGCTGTTTGGCTCCAATCTTGCTCATTTGATACAACTATGAGGAGCGGCCCAGCTAGTAAGCAGCCAGTAAGTCAAGAAGCAGTCTAATTTGCACTGCTTGAAACTTGACATCGTACCTGAAGTTTTGTAATTCCGTAGGGGTACCCCATTCCACTCGCAAGTCTTGCAACTAGTGAATAGAGGACCTCTTGTTGCCTCTCCAACATTCAGCGTCTCTAAAAATCACTGAATGACGTCATTTCGTGATTCTGCAGCAGCTTTACATTCACCTCTCAGTGTCTCGGCTAAGCCTTGGCGCTGCCCCGAGCGCCCGCGCTACTATTTCATAACATTGCACTCGCGTTTGACGGACCTCCCGCCCCACCACCAACTTCCGTGACACCCTACTACTCAAGAATAACCTCAACCTCCCACTCTGCGGCTTGCACACAGCACAGGTTCTTGGCGCACACTCTCCACAATGGCTGCTCTCGGAGAGCATACGCCACTCAACTGGCTAATGGACTTCGATCGTGCTATGCAGGAGGTTTGGGACAAGGAGGTCCGAGTATTGCTGTACATCTATATGACAATGGGGAAGGCCCTCCGCTTATGGATAAACACTGGGCTGCCTTGGGAACGCCGGACCAAGTACAAGGCTATGGTGAACCGTCCGTGTTCTGAAGATAGCTCCATTTGCGTGAAGTCGTACCCGATTACGAAGAAACGCGCGACCACATCAAGCACTCCGTCTTTAAGCACAACGTCTTCGAGCACAAGGCCCTCCAGCACGACATGCTCCAGCACGATGACAGCACAATGGGCAGCTTTAGAAACAGCGGAATCGAAAGTGACTTTCGAATTCGAGGACATCCTTCCGGGTGGATACCTCCCCGGTGGCCTCGATGACTTGAAGTCATTCAAGAATGAGAATGGTACGTTCGGTGGCTATGTCCTTAGTGTCGTTCTGCTAATACAAGTTCTTCCAGCTACACTGCACATAAACGAGACGAAGAGCTATTCGACTGTTCGCAATTCCTTGCCTTCTATCGAATTCAAGCCAACATATAGAGAATTGATGTCCTCATTTCTACTATGGAGCCTCGCCATCTATGGTGTATGGTCCATCTTCGAATACTGCATCGCACCTGTCATTCGCTGGTTATTTCCCAGCGGTGGACAGGCTCCTCCACCTATTCCTGCAACCCAGCCTCCAAAAAACGGCGGAAACAACGGCCCGCCTCCGCCTCCTCCTCCACCTCCACCACCTCCTCCGCCCGGTCCCCCTGGCCCGCCTGGCCCGCCCGGCCCTCCTGGTCCTCCCGGTCCTCCTTCGCATGTGCCGGTACTTCCTACGTCGCCTGTTCTTTCCGACAACAACGCATTCGTTCTTCTAGGTTCCACTCAGCCAACTGCAGACCAATTGAATATTCTTTTCGCGCTTTTCGCCATGTTGCTCAATAGCCCACAACACCACGAGCGTCTCTGGGACTTGCTTGATACATTTATTGAGCAGCGTCCTGCAAGACGTGCGACGCAAAAAGATTTCGACACTGCTGGGCTTGACGAAGATACAATGAAACTCAACAACGCCGTGCGCGGAGTGTTCGGAGGCCGGAAGGATCTAGTCTGCGTGTCGGGTCGAGCGAGAGCGCGATTCATGAGGGTGCATGCGCCCTCAGCGTCAGAGGGGGAGAGCTCCCGGATGCTTCACGACTTGGCTGCGAGACTGGCCATTTTGCAGCGAGAAGTCAAGAACTTGCGTAACACTGGCCATAATTACCCGGAAGCTGGGCCGTCCCCATCACACGGTGAATCATCGCACAATGTCAGGGATTTGCAAACGGAACTCAAAACAATACGGGAAGAGCTTAAGAAGAAGCCTAGCAAGCTGCTCGTAGATTCTCTTCGTACCGGTCTCAGACTGCAAGAAGAGGCTTTTGACAAGCACAAGAAGCGAGTTGCAGAGGATCGAGCTTCGTTCGACTTTGCTAAGAACCTCCACGGCAATGTAAAGGACCTTGAACGTCAGAACCGCGAGCTGCGGGACAGAATTTCGGCACTTGAGGGAAAACGTAGTCGTGAAGCAGAAGACCATGCAGAAGCTGAAGCGAGGCAGGCGTTGTTGTTCCAAAAACAACTGGCTCAGCAAGGTCGCCAATACGCAGAGCAGCTTACGGCCGTGCAACATCAGCTTGCCCTCGTCTTGGAGAGGTTGGACGACGGCCAAGCTCTGCCTACTACTTCTACGTCTTCTACAACGCCTGACATAACCTCGCCATCCACGACAACTCTTCCCAAAACGGACCGGCAATCTGCGCGTCCTCCGCCATCCGACGATCTCCCTCTTGAGGAGCACGAGAGCTTTTCCACACAGGACGAGACTGTTCGACGCAACACCTCTGCAGGCCAAACCGATGCTACAACCTATACTTTTGCTGAATTTCAAAACACCCAGCTTCAAGAGCATGACAGTTCTGTGGATGATACCGGCGAAGCCAGCTCCGTGTCTAAGCCAAAGAGCAGGGGGAAGGCTAGAGCCTCCGAAGCGGAAGTCCGGCAGCAGGAGCTCGGCAGCAGAACCCGAAAACTCCCGCCACCTCCATCCGTTTCCCAGCAGCCGATTCAGAAGTTTACCTGCATCAGCTGCGGAAATGACTTCACAATCACGCATTTAATGAAGACACATGATGGCGTCTCGGTCTGCAATCGGTGTCAGGAGGAGCAACAGGCTATTGCCGAGGACGCCATTGCGAACAAGCTCAATTCGGATAACCAGCACAGCAGCGCTGGGGATAACTTCAACCACTCGAGGCGACTCACGACTATTGAGCCTGACTCTACACTACATGTTGCCGAAGCGGGGCCGAATGTCGCTGCGCTTCCATTAATATCGCCAATCAAACCAGATTCTACCGCGCAGGGCATATCGGAAACTCCTACAAGTAACATCGCCATGGATACCGCTCAACAAGCGCCAGACGACCCGACCGTCAGCGGTGTCTTAGCAGCTCATGGGGCTCAGCAATCCGATGACAAGAAGGCTGCAAATCAGGACACCAATCATTCTGGAGCAATCTTTGGCCAAAGGGAGTGGCGGGAATCCAGTGAGGAAGACGACGAGTCCGAATCAGACAGTGAAAATGAGGATGAGGATGAGGCCGGCCAAAGTGGCGCTGGTGTCGTCAACCCAGGGAATGACGAGGACTTTGACTCTGAACTACTGTTTCGACTCAATTCGGTATCCTTTAGCGCCCCCGTCAATGATCATTTCGGCCTATCCAGACTCATTAGTCAACCCGGTGCTGGCGTTGCAGGGGAGACACCGCCAATTCTCTCTGCTGGGCAAGATGATACCGCTCGCCCCTCAATCTCTACGGCCGTGCCCAACGCTGTGGAGGTGAGCCCGGATACCCAGCCTCCAGCGACGTCTGCATCTATGGAGACTGCAGTTCAGGATACCACATCGAGCTCGGCTGGCAATCGCGTTGGGGGTTCGGCTCCTCCTACACCAACTGTCAGAAGTAAACCGGCTGAATCATCGTCACCACTACCTGCACCCACATCGTGGAGGCCGGAAGGCACCATTACAGCATCTGATTTCTTCAGCGTTGCGCCTGAGCCAACTGCTCTTCGACCTCCCGCCGCAACAGCTCCTGTGAAGCTGTTCTCATCTGCAGCATCCTTAGCTCCCGTTGCGGCTACTCCGCGTATTCCTACCCCCGCGAGCCAAGCTCCGCCTCTCAATTTGACTAGTTTCGATATATCCGGTCTATTGAAGAAGCCGGAAGCCACCAAAGAGACTACGTCTAGGCCAGAGAGCGCTACGGCGCTCTTCAAATTTGACTATCCACCGATCGCCGTCGATTCTAGCACTGATTTGAAGGCTGCGCCATCATCGTCACAAGCTGTGGACGCTTCATCGTCGCAGGGTGGGCGTGGTCAGACAGCGGCGAGGGTGCCTGGAGAAGAGGAAGCCATCAATATGTCCAATAACGCCCCAACAACTACAATCACTTTCCCTACCGCTACCGCTGGCAGGGGTCCCTCGACGAGCCCAAGAGCTGTACAGACCTCCTCGGAAGCTGAGCCAGTTACGACTCAGACAGGACCGACTCCATCAATAACTGGTCCTATCGATCTCTCTAGCATGATGAGTCAGCAAGGTAGTGAATCTGGCTCCTCTAAACGATCAGGCTCTGCTCTTGACCAAAACAATGTCGACGCTCCTCAGCCTGATGAGGACATGAGTCAAGGCTTTGGGAGGATCGAAACAACCTCCGAGGAGTTCAAGGGTCGCAAGATCCGTCCGCTGCGAGGGTCCGGGCGAGCTACAGCTTCAGTTTCCGGTAACATCGGTTTAACAGCTTCTAGCTCCCTTTCTCAGCAGTCGTCTTCTACTCTTCAGGCCGCTCATGATACCGCGATTGGAGGCTCCACAGGAGACCCCAGCGCTACTCAACGGCCCAAACCCATTGTTTGGCCTGATGATGGTTGGAGTGATAGCGACGAGGAGGACCATCATGCGCAATATCCTCCTAGGCAGAGTATTCCACTTGCTCCAGGCTCAGCCGCTCAGGCCCCCGATCAGCCCGCAGGCCCTGTCAATACTGCACCAAATGCTGCTATTTACACGTCTGTAGAAGAGTCTTACGGTGCCGCCACTGGCGAACACAAACAAGGCGTCCCCCCGACGGGCAAAACTGCGGGTGGAAGTGACTTTGACACCAGTATGGCTGATCCGCTTCCTGAAAGCGAGGAAGCAAGGAGGTTACATGATTGGGTGGATCAGGACATGGCAGCAATGGCTGATGCACAAGATGAGACTTTTGGCACTCTTTCAGATATCGACATGAACGTCGCCGCAGCATTCGATCTTCTGAATAGCCCGAGCTTTGATGCTGATCTTCAGAATGGCCTCTACGACGTTCCAGGTACCACTACTGGACAACCAGGCCCACCAGAGTACCTAGAGGATATCGATATGGCCTTTTACCCTCCTGCTTCCTTCACGAACCTAGGACCCGAGCCTCAGCCTTTCGACCAGAGCTTTGCGCAGCCAAGGTCAATGGCCTCAGTGTACAGCGGCCCAAACTTCGAGGGACAAGCAGGCGGGTCCAATGTGGTCACATCTTCAACGGTGCTGCCTGCTAGGGGCTTTCCAGGCTACGGATTCCAGAACCTCGCGTCCAACGGCGGTGCCAGTTCTTTTGCGCTCCTTAACACCGCCTTTGCGAACTCGCCTCGAAATCACGAGACGTCTTCAGCACGCTCTTTCTCGCCCCTTCAATCGCCGAGGAGTCTTCCATCAAATTCAGAACCCTCCTTCTCGCCCCCTCAATCGCGGAGTAGTTCTCCTTTAGGCGCTATTCGTTCTGCGCACGTACCGCAGCTCGAGTATGGTGAGAACGATGAGGCTGAGCTTGGCAGCTTATACGTGGAGAGCTCGGACAACGATGACTCTGACGAGTCTGTTATGATGGAAGATGTAGAAGACTTGGGTGGTGTGGAAGATGTGCCTATCAATTCAGGCGACCGTGATACCCGCACCAGCGCTGAGTATGACGTCCCAAGCCGCAGCGATCTTAGCCAAGGCAACGTCGGACCCAGCAACAGCGCCCACACTTACTCCCCTCCCGAGCCGCCACCAGCTAGTCGAGACCAGGAGGACTTCTACGACGAGGGCGAGCCTAGCGAAGACCCGGACTGCGACCACTACAGCCAGTCAAACCCAGCCAAGCGTCGTAGACAGATCGCAGCTTCTCTACCCCCCGAGCCACAAGCCTCATCCGACGAAGATGACTCGGATGGGTCTGTTGAGTGGGAAGATGGGCTTCCCAATTCCGCCCTCCCTATCCGTCCCTTCTTGCCGCCCTCGGAGCCGGTGTGGACCGATGACCACAACGACATCACGTGGGGCAGATCTCGCGAGCGCGTACTCAACGACCTCTTTGCCGCTTACAACCAGGCTAACGATGCGCACGACACAGGTATCAGTTCGAAGATATTGGAGACTATGGCGCAGGAACGCGAGCAGATGCTGGTAACGGGTGTCCAGCTTGTAGCCCCAGAGTGTCAGGAGGAGGTGTATTTGGAGTTGGCGAGTGACGCGGAGGAGAGCATTACGGAGGCGACGGAAAAACGGTGGAGGATTACGCTGGAGGGGTACGTGTAGCATGTAGTCGATGATGGCGGTCGTTTAGAATGGGTTTTGCGTGCTTGATTCTTTCCATCTCTTCTGTTCCTGATTTTGTTCCTGGATTTCTGCATCTGGGCGTTCCGCTTCTTCCCTTACTCCTTCTTCCCCTTTCCCCCCCATTTCTTACAGCCAGTGTTTGTCGACCGTCCGGCGTACTGCTCAGATCTCCCTCTCTCCAGGCGGCTAGTGGTCTCGTCCCCAGTGATGGAACTGGACTGGGTTAACTTGGAGCCGGGTTGGTGGGTTACTCTGTATATAGGTCTGGGTTGGAGGCTCTGCTTGCCTGGCGTGGAGTGGATTTGAGGCTGTGGAGCCTCCAGGCGCTCCATAGCTTTTCTCTCTCAACGTAGAAGTCGTGGTGTTGAGGTGAGCCGAGGCCTCTGATTGGCTGAGCTATATACTCCGAGGCCTGCAAGGGGATCCTGTCTTAAAATCGTTAGCGCAGCCATACAAAATTAGACCTGTTCCCCTGTGAAATCTCTTGCCCGCTCGATGCCCGTTTTTGAAGCTATTCGCACGCCAGCTCAACACCATATCGCTATGGCCAATACCGCGCCCGTTGACGAGGCCGTACGCCCTCAGCGCTCTATCACCAGCTTCCTTGGTATACGCCATACAGCCCTGGTTACTGACAACGTTATCCTAGCACCTTCTTCAATTAATATAGCCCGTGAGGAAGCCGACGAGGTGACGCAGTTTCGAATCGCTGGAAAAACCTATATCCGTTGTAAACACCTCACACAAGCGCCTCGCCACACTAAGCAGCGCACGTCGCATATATGGAGATGGGGAGAGGATATACAATGGAAGGACGGGACAATTGGACAACCGGACGTTTATTACTGCTATCTTTGTGAGCGTGCAAAGCGAAGCCAGGATTTACCTGTGGTCTCAACCGGTAGAGGAACTGCTGCGGATTATCTTGTGAAGATGCATAAGATGGATAAGAAGTCGGGCGAGCTATGTACTGCTGCGCAAGGCCCTATTCTGCAGTTTAAATCCGCTAGGGCGCTTTATATAGCTACGAACTTTAAGTCCTTAAAGCGCTTACCGCCGATGAGCAATAAATATAAGAGGCTATTCAGCAGCGCATCTATATTGCTGGATAAGCGTAGGAGACGCCTTGGAATAGATATAATTGAGGCAAATAAGTGCCTACAGTTATTCTACGGCCCTCCGCCTACGGATGCATTTAATAATGCAGATCATGCCGCGTTGCTTGGTGCATCGCGAGTATCACCAGCTTCGTTGGCCGAGCAGGTGGAGGAGCGATTGAGGGCATCACAACGCGAGGAAGCAAACGCTATGGCCGCCGACGGCGACGACGAGGCGCTGGCGGAGCAGGAACTACGTGAGGCCGAAGAGGAGGCTATATTAGAGGGCCCTGCACCACCTACTGAGGTTGTAGATGCAGATGAGGATAATATGGTGTTGAGTGATGGCTCGGGATCGCAATTTAGGTAGTAGGTTTGGTCACTTCTCACCCTCAACTTAGCCCACGCTAAGCTACTTTAGGCAATATACTCGGCTTCAACACCTTACAACTCGCTAGCGTGGACCTCCTGTAGCTCCTAGAGCTCCATAGCGATTCCGCTGGGTTGGAGTGGATTTGAGGCCAAACCCAACCCGCTCCAGTCCAGTTCCTTCACTGCTCGTCCCTGCTACTGGAGCTGACTTTCTCAGCCTGTGCGTAAGGCATCCTACGACTTGCGGCCATGATCCCTGCAACCCATTTGTGGGGAGTGGGGGGAGTACGCCTAGTTATGACGGAAGCCAGCTGGGCTGGACGGGTCAGAAAAGGAGGGGGGGTCTGGGCGTGTGCTGCTGGACACACTGGCTGTTCGAAGTTGGGGTTAGAGCTTTTTGTATGGGGTGGTCTTGATACACTTTATAGTATGGAACTGAGAATACTTTGAAAACTCATATTACTACGTGTACTTCTGTGACTACTGCCGTGCCGAATGAAAAGATACGCCACGTAAATACACATACGTACAACAAAAAGCATCCACATCGCACTAATCGAACAGCTCTTCTGCTTCTCGATGCCGGTGTAAGAGGTGGCCCGGCCAGTAAGTAGCTGGTTTATTAGAAGTTATTCCGATTTTTAGTGCGTTGACCTTGACATTGAAAACCGGGCCCAGACTTCTGAACATACAAATATTCTCCTATACGAGCTACAATTCTGAGCGTTAGACACCAATGCTAAAGGTGGCCCAGCTAGTAGGCAGCCAGTGTTCCAAACAGTAATCTAATTCACACTGCATTGGCTTTTACGTTGTATTTCGGGGCCAGAATCTCCAGTAAATAGAGATAACCCTACTCTAGCTATGCCTCTGCATGTTTGATGCTAATGTTAGAGGTGGCCCAGCTAGCAGATTGCTGGCTTTTCAAAAAGAAGTCCAATATGCACTGCTTTGGTTTCCTCCTTGGATTTTGACGCCACATTTCTGACTACGTGGACATCACGCTAAGCATGCTCTGCGCTTGCGTATCGTATGTCAACGTTGGGGTGGCTCACGTAGCAGGCAGCTAGCTTGCTATAAGGTGGCATAATTTCAAATTCGTTGGCCTTTGCATTCAATTTCAACGCCAAAATGTTGGTTTAACAGATATTACTCTATATGGACTCTGCTTTTGCATAGTTCACGCTGATGTTAGGGGTGCCTCAGGTATTAAGAAGCTAGCTTGGCAAAAGACAGTCCAATTGTAATCCACTGGCTATTACGTTGGCTTTTAAGGGTAAATTTCTGACTACGTAGATATCGTGCTAAGCATGCTCTACCCTTGCAGCTTTAACACCGATGTTTGGGGTAGTCCAACGATGAAGTGGGCGGTCAGTCAGAAACCAACTTATTTTGCACTGCATTGACTTTTACACTGAATTCCGAGGCTAGATTCTTAAAGGCTTTGATATCACACTGCGCACACTCTGCTTTTTAATGCCTGATACCGATGTCTAAGATACCCCGGATGATAGGTGGCCGGAAAGTCAAATGACTTCTAGATTTCCACTGCTTTCGCCTAGACATCCTACCTAGAGTTTAAGACTACCTCCTGCTCGCTCAATACCGCTAGAAGGGGTAGCCAAATGAGCAGCTCGCTGATCAGCCGGGGGGTATTCCGATTTGCACGGTGTGGGATTAGGCGAGCAAGGTCATGTGACATGTCACGTGACCCACTCAGATCTAGTGAAACTCATGGATGTCATCTCTACTATATCCGCTTTCACTCCAGCTATCTCCTAGTTGATATCTTCCCTATATTCCTCGGATTATGCCCAATTTCGTTACAAGCACCACTTACAACACCACTCCCTCACGCTGAG
Source organism: Mytilinidion resinicola (assembly GCF_010093595.1). Lineage (NCBI taxonomy): Eukaryota > Fungi > Ascomycota > Dothideomycetes > Mytilinidiales > Mytilinidiaceae > Mytilinidion > Mytilinidion resinicola. The sequence continues at coordinate 117,079 of NW_022985467.1, forward strand.
CCAATCTCTTCCTTGCCTTCGACGTCGACACCAACGCGATGCCACAAAAAAGCCTCCTAGATGCTGAGGACGGCCGACATGAATCCGAAGCCTTGAGTGCTGAAGTCGCTCTTAATGCTAATAATGTCTTAGCAACTGGACTGACCTCCATCTCCTTGAAGACAGACCCCGCATCCGAGACGAGGGAAGCACGTCGACGAGGTGGCCGGCTCTTGAGTTCCCATGCTCCTGCATTTCAGGGTTCTGCTTCTGCTCTTCCGACAGAAGGAGTTCCACAATCTGCCCTGCTTGCCATTAGTACGACGACCCCATCCCCAGTATCATCTGAGCTCGTTCCCACCAATCTCGCCGGCGCTGATCACTTGGCTCGCCGTCAAGAGCAGCTTGAAGCCATCTATGGAGCGCTGGAGAAAGCCAATATTCGGTTCAAAAGCAACTTGCCGAAAGAACACTTGATCGAGATTGCTCGAGCTAGGGAAGACATATGCACGCAGAAGCGGCCGTTCCATGCGCAGCCGACCGCCTACTCTGAAGAGAAGTATCTCGATCTGACAGAATATGAGATCACCAAGAAGATCGATGGCGCCGACGGAAAGTCCTGGAGCGAGTTGATTGCGAAGCATCCCCAGGCGACTGTCCTCCCGCCTTCTGAGCAGCCATCGGTTGCGCAAATCTCTCTTCATGCGCAGCTCATCCCAAGCGTCGTTGAGAGCAAACTCCCCGGACCCGTGCGCCAGAAACAACTCATCACGCTGTTTGAAGCCTACCGGGAGGTCAACAGCAAGCATCTACGCGCTGGCCATGCCATCCTCCAGAACGAAGAAGACCTAGTCAACCTCTCCCGCCAGGCTGAAGAGGCTCACGCTAGTGCCCCTACAAAGATCCAGTACGAATTCCGCATAGCGCGAGACATCGAGAAGATCAGCGTCTTCAAGACCCGCGACTGGTGGCGCGCCGTCGCCAAATTCCTCCGCCCATTCCAAGTCGCGCCCCAAGACCCAGCGCACCCAGATCTCCTCCCATGGGTCATCGAAGGCGTTGACATGAACACTACTCGTCAGAACCGCCTGAATACCTTGTATAATACGCTAGGCCTAGCTGATGAGCGTCATATCCGGGGCGGGATATCCGTATTCGTTGACGCAGAGATCGTCCAGCTAGCTTTGATTCTGGAGGCGCGTTCGGTCCGAACCTTTAGCCGTATTCGCACGGAGGATGAATACTTGGAAGAGATTCAGGAGAGTATCGAGACCTATTGGCACTCGACTCAAGCTACGTGGCTCTCGCTCGTTCAGCCATTTGATGCCAACCGGGAGCAATTGCGTAAGCAGCAGCAGAAAGCGGTTGCGAAGGAGCCCGTGGAAATATCCCTAGATCTGCGTCAGCTCTTCGGCGAAAAGAGCAACGGGGAGGATGAGAATCTGGAGGAGAAGCGCAATGATACAACGAACATAGCTTCTGGTACGTGGGAGGTGGCAGCGAGTGACGTAAAGAAGACGATACATAAGCCGACGAGGAAGATACTTCGTCCTGTTTCGAGGAGAACTCTACAGCCCTTATCCGATAGTCTGCAAGTGAGCGAGCTAGTACACGATACGCCTGACTCTGCAGCTGCTACAACGTTAGGAGGGTCTCCTGAAACTACGTCGGATGTGGGCAGAGATGATTGATTGGCTTTGGAGCAAGGGATTAGGTAAAGTAATGGTCATGGATACCGCTGGCGATAGGTCTCAGTCCATGTTTTTTGACTGGTTCTGATTCCGATATGTCTGGAAGGCGTTCGGGAAACTCTGATGATGAGAGCTTTTGATAGCATGACAGCTTGAAAACGTGGCACAATTGTCATTCTTGCATTATCTATACTTCATCTTCATGGTCTTCAGGTAGAAAAGAGTTTTAGATAGAGCCGCTGTTTAAAGTATCCAGCACCAAGAATGAAACACTGCTTCGGAACGAATCTATTCCATCTAACTTCTCAAAGTGACCAATGTGCTCAAGGTGCCGCTCTACAACTTCTCTACCTTCTTTTCAACATGTGTTTACAGATACTACGAAGTCAAACTTTACGATACTCGCTGGACTTTTGGGTTATAACAACGCACATACTTAAGATAGGGTGAACATTCTGATTTTTCAATCAAAAGATCTTGTATCATTCCGTATTCAAGATAATACCTGGTCGCTATCCAACCACACCATGAAGAACGATGCAGGCAATCTTTTGAGCCGGTTCGCCTATGCGAAGCGTTTCCAGGGCTGTTAAAATGTTCTTGCATGCTCTATCCCCGTCCAAAGGCTTCCTGCTTTCTGGATTTTGGCTATCGAATTATTTCCCAGCAAGAGTTCTCGCTTGCTTATGCTCTATTATCTTAGATGATGTGGTATTGGCGGCGTGAGAAACGGCGCCCACGTTTGGCCGTATCCATTGTATGGATACAAACGATCCCAATACACCACCCTGTTACCGCAACCACGATGTATATTTCCCAATATGACGCTCAATTTATCGTATCTAGAGTGAATCCCTTGCAGTAGGATAAAGCGCCTTATCGATGAGCCCTTCCAGTCTGCCACTTACACTGTGCGGAATGACGGGTTCCCGCCGTCATTTCATTCACTACCAACTGCAAAGTCTTGGCAGCTGCACCCGCGCGCACACAGGCTTAAATTCCGTCCTTCGTCCTTCGCAGTCCTTCTTTTCTCCACCACCTTCCTTTGAACACACCACCACCTTCCTTTGAACACACCACCACCTTCCTTTGAACACACCACCACCACAAGCTCCACCCACCACGCCGCATCGTCTTTGCGGTGTCCCAAGCATACCCCAGCTGCGAGTGCGCGCACATCACCACCTTGCATATAGGTGTTTCTAGTTCAATGGACTCTGCCGGGCCTGGTCCGCCCACCACTTCCCACCGTCGCTCACGACAACCTACGGCGCCCTCCAACGCTGTGTAAGTAGAATGCAATCACTGTCGCTCTCCACTCCTCCTACCTGCGCTATCGCTGCTACATGATGCGTCTTGAATATGCTGCTAACACCACTTTCCTTAGCGCAATGGAACCCAACAATCCTGACCCTGCGACCCAAGGCATTGATCGTGCTAGGCCGTAAGTTCTCATTGCTTGGTTTCCCCCAATATGTCGTCTAGTTCTTAGCCTACGACATACATGGCGTCCTCCATACGTCTCTAACACTGCTATAGTACCATGCCGGCCAGCAAGTCAAAGGTCCCGCAGCCCACCGAACTTGGAGTTGCTGGCATAGTAGCTGCCTACATGCCTAGCCAGTTACAACTTCTACAGAGAGGGGTTGGGGTACGGTGGCCTACCGTGCCTACCGTGCCTACTGCTGTCTCTAATTAATGCTTCTGCCTACGCGTACAGTCACTTCCTACGTAGTATATAGTTTGGCCTTCGGGCCCCCGAAATAAGACAGAGTTCACGTCAATTTGCAACCTGAGTACCGACGACGGACTGAAAAAGCCGCACCTCCACCTCCGAGTCCGCACCTTAGAGGATAATTCAGTCCTTAAGAACTCTACTGAATATAAGAAGCTGAAGAGAGATACGCGGAAGCTCAAAGACGGCAAGATTCACTTACCCCTTGGTGGAAATCCGGATTTCGTTTCGCTTGTGAACGACATTCGCACTGCCTTTAGCGAAGTTTACAGTTACTTGGCAGAACGTGATAGGAACATTCGCACTTTGCAAATGCTGTTCACGAAATCATCTGCTGCGGTCAATCGAGTCGACGGACGTGTTACATCTCTCAAAGGAAGCGTAAAGCGGACACCACGCTTCGCAAGCAATGAATGTCGCAGTCTCTTCGAGTCGATGATCAAGGAGGCCTTGGCTTCTTTCCAACCGGACACTCAAACAGTTCTCTTACAGAAATCCGAGCTTGAACTCTTGTACGACCGGATCGAAAAGCTCGAGAAGAGATCGAGGAATCTCGAGCATTGCGTCAAATGCTGCGACAACGGACTCGCGCACCGAACCGAACAGAAGCACTCGTCTGAAAAAGATGAGAGTTTCCATCAGTCACAGCGGTCACAGCCAGAGTCTGATCCCGGATACCACTCCGAGTTCATGACCCCATCCCTGAAATTTGAGAGCAAAGAGATGCAGTCAGTCAAGTATAATGTTCCAGAACACGATAACGATTTGTTGGACGATTCCAAGGATTCTGTAGCGGTAGATATGACATCGCAACTGTCCGATACCCCAACTGTCTATACCCTCACAGCGTTTCAGCCTGACGCCGTTGCCTCCGACGCTAGCGATGCTTCTTCGGATCAGGATGATCCCACTTTCAACATTGGCGAGATTACTTTTAGTCACGAGAACCGTGTTCCGCATAGTCTCGATGATGCTGCCCTAGCACTCAGCTCGGCCCAACTGCCTGACAGCGCGTCTGTGGATTCAAAATCACCCTCTCAGCTCGACGATTCCACCTCAGACTCCACAACGCAGATCGATCATTCCAATTCCGACAGGGAGCGGAATGCGGAGCAAGCCGAGATCTCCGACCTTGCCCAGAATGTCGTTGAAGCAGAGCGATCTCATGGCCAAGTATTCACTCCAGATACAGAGGCTACTCCTAACGAGGACAAAGAGAATTCGGGCAACCTTTTTGACGATTCGGAGGTAGTCAGCTCGGATACTCCCTCTGTGACCGACTTGGTCACTCCTGTTCCGACTTTGATGCTCGGGGATGATAGCTCCATCACTGCGATGCAGATCGATACTCCAGGCGAAGAGACGAATTCCACATCATCATCTGATCAGTCTAGTGGTTCACTTGGTGTCCAAGCATCCACTCCCGAGGGCCACGTTGCCAATGGCTCTCCCGACGCGAAGACCGAAATCCAAACCCAGGAGAACGTAGTCGAGCTCTCCAACGACAATGGTTTTATTCAAGCGAAGACAGACTCCAATGATGCCCTCACAGCTCTTCTTGATGAGAATGCTACAGGCCCAAGCGATTCCCCCACACTTCTATCGCATGAGACAATCTCACTCGAGGCCACTGTCGATGACGAGGTGTTGGAGACTCAAGTTGGTTCGGCCCAGCATAGCGCTGGCGAGAAAACCATAGAGGGTCTTGACGACGCGGAAGGGGATGATGTAGACGATGCAGATCAGACTGCGCGTCGCAAGGCCCCAAGAACGCTTGCAACGAGGGTGACCAGAAGCCCCACGACGAGGACTCTGATGATTCCGATGACGAGTCTGACGGCAGAGATGATGGTGCGGAGCGCTCCCGGGTTGCTCAAGGCGTAGTCAATACGCACTCCGAAGCCGAGCTAATTCCTGAGGCCCAAGAATCCAACTCCGCTGCAGATGCGGAGGAGCCCTCTGATCACGACGCCCTAACCTCTACCTCTGATATCAGTAACCTGGATTCGATCATTGCAGAATTTTCAGAAGCGCCTCTTTCGGGGTCTGCCGCGCTGCCCGCTGCTTCTGCAACTACGTCTGAACCCTCGGCCGTCTATCAAGGCCTTACTGAACCGGAGGCCGCGGGATCTGGAATAGCCTCAAACAACTCAGAGGATGGCGTGGACCGTTCTGACCATGGCCAAGGGGGTGCGGAGGCGTCCGGAGGCTCTCAGCGCAACGACGAAGATGATACTTTGCGATCTGAAGGCGCCTCCCCGGACGTTCCCCTAAATCGCACCACGGAGCCGACCTCAAATCCAAAGGCCTCAGATAGCACGCTTCGAACCACGGGATCTGCCAATGACTCCACACTGTCGAGTGCCCCTCACATGGCCGTAAAGCCAGGCAGCGCCCTTCCTTTCTCAGGCCTAACTCCACAGTCTGCGTCGAGGACTCCGTCGAGGGGCTTGGTTCTTGCCCCTGGGCGCTTTGTATTCAATCATAGCCCCAAATCAGACATCACTGAGCAAGCTATGGACTTTCAGCCTGCAGTGCCCGAGGCTCCTCCAACCTCTCCAGTGACTGGGCAAGGACTTCTTGGGACTGCGCCGGAATCGGATGCAAAGAGGGGAGTAGATGCTTTCGACGCGGAAATGGAAGATGTCTCCGGGGACACATCAGCGGACCAGCTCGACGGCCGAGCTGCAGCGGCTGTCAAGCCAAATCCTGTTGCTCAAGATGACCTTGAAACTGGCAATGTCGATATGAAGGACGAGACCCAAGACAGCGATGGTGATGAGGAGATAGGCGATGATGCAAATTCATCTAGAGGCGGCGTGCCCGCCCCATCTCCACCTCAAGCGCCTCAGCTCTCCGCGCAGCCTTCCCTACCATCGGGGCTATTTCTTGCAGACGCCACTCTTCGTGAATACGTAGACGGACGTCAAAAAAGCTTGAAAGACGTCTATGATGAGATGCTGAAAGTCGGTATTGCACTCAATGCTGGCTTGTCTGACGAAGATTTCGTAAGACTAGCACGCGGCATGGAGTTCAAGATCGCGCGTGGGCACGGATCAAGCTTCCCTAGGTATCGTGAGGAGATCGGCAAACTGTTAGCTCAAATTCGCATGGTTCGGAGTCGTAATCTCTGGAACTTATATCTTGGGGGCTGGAGACAGTCGGTCAAGAATCTTCCGGCTTCAAGGCCACCACCGACGGCGATGGATGTCACAACGCAGTCTGCTCCCAACCCGCAGGCTTCGTCTTCCAGCAACAACATGCCACAGCCGAGCTCTCTGTCGGGTACTCAACCACGCCTTCCTCCGCAGCTTCAACCCTTTCAGGCGACGTCTACCATGACGACGAGTGATTCTCGTACTCCGAAACCCAGCAGTTTTGAGGTTCAAAAAGAACAACATGCACGCCAGCAGAATGTTCAAGTTTCCACTCGGCCTCTCGTTGATCCAAAGCCTTCGACAGGCACGCCTCGCCCAACTCACACGGGAAACCAACATCGCGAAAGGCAAATCATCCCAACTTTCGCGCACGCTCAGCCTACGTTCCATCGGGAGGCCTCCATGGGAGCGCCACGTTCAAAGCAGGCAGAACTGCAACATCGTGGTACGCAAGTCGTCTTAGCTTCCGCGCCTCAAAACGGCCCTCGCCGTCCCCTTCCCAACCTCCCCGAAGGTCTTCGACCTGTGTTTCTTGAACGAAATCCCTACCATCCCAACGATCCTGCCAAGGAGCATGCATACTCCATCTGGCTAGACAAGAGTCGCCTGGACAATCTCGCCAAGCTATACGACCGACTGCAATACAAGAACCATGAACGTCTGTTCCAAGGTGCTCCACTATTCACCGTTGACGACATTGTGACTCGAGCCGTCAAGGCCGAGGAACGATCAATCCGGTACTGGGCAGGGCTCGATTACGTGTTTCGACGGAACGACGCGCTGTACATGGAGCGGATGAGAATCGAGGACGAGAACGGCAGGATCGAGATTGGCACGGCCCAGATGCGCCAGTTTAGGCAAGATCTCGCGGCACAAGAAAAAGCAGAAGCTCTCGCAGAGGAAGAGAGAATGCAGAAATTACGCATCCAGGTAAAGGTCATGGATGCAGACTTCCAGCGCCGCTGGAAGTTGGCCGAGCCACAGCTCGCACGTGACCTGGCTGCGGACAAAGCCTACCGCGCGAAGAAGGCGCAAGAATTGGAAGAGGATTGGCGGCGGAAGATGGAAGTCAAGGAGCGCGCTAACGAGGAGATGCGTAAGGCTCTGAGCGAGGCCGCACGCTTCATAGCTTTGACGAAGGCCAAAGAAGCTCAGGCGGAGGCGGACAGGGCGGGGCTGGAGTATCAGAAGTGGCAAGCTGCCATGATGGAGCTTGAGAACCAGGAAAAGGCGGCGAGGGAAGCTGCTCTACTTGATGGAGCTACGCCCTCTGTACGGGACACTCTGGCTGAACGTGCTCGGGAACGCGACCTTCAGGCGGCGAGCGCGAGGCGACGGCCTGACGAAGAGGATAGCCCTACAGAGGAAGAGGGCGGCCCTTCAGAGATGCGAGCCCTCACCGCGGCGCCAGAGAACAACACAGCGTCTACGAATGGTGTCTTTTCCGTGCCTGGCGATGATGGCTGGGACGACGACGATAGTGATGATGGATGGGGAGGCGACGACGGAGCCGAGCTTGCATTCAACCAGACCCTCGGGGACTCCAAGAAGCGCGGCCGTTAAACAGGGGCCCAGAGGGGTGTTGTGCAGGGTCCTTGATGCCTGGGTGCTTTGAGCGTGGTATGGCGACGCGCCCAGTGCGATGGTGGACTCCATGGCCTCGGACTGAATAACATCTCTGGGGCCGGATGTATGCTGCCTACTGCGTGCTTGTCATATGCTTTTTACTTCTGTTTTCTTCTTTTTTTTTTTTTTTTTTTTGTACTTTGGATTTTGCGGCACTTGTACTTGGATTTTGATTTGCTGATTGCTTGCGAGTGTTGCGTACTGCGGCTTGAGGGGTTAATATCTGGGCTTCAGGGCCTTACAGTAGTGGTTTGATAAATCGAAAACCTTGGAACAATGAAAACTCCATATCTGTGCAATGTGAGCGTGCAAGTGAGATGATTAGATGCCACTACGAATACGGCATGCCGTTGCAGCAGCTTCCCTCTATGCTTGCACTCTCTGTCGACGTACTGCTGAGAGATCTATGCTAGTCCTCTTGATGTTGTGCGCCGCCGACGTAGTTAGACTGAACCACGATAGAAGTCGCCCTTCTAATGTTGCAGAGAGTACAATCTCCCGTCTCCGCGATATTGTGCGAACCCTCTTCCGCACTTTTGCCCCTTAGCTACCTACCTTTCTTATGAATGCGATATAATGTGCTTCTTTCCATTTCACGTATAAGAACATTCTCTTCGCCTGGTCCGCACAATTGCCTTCTTTCCCGCTTGCCAACAGCCGGTGTCATTCACCTCTCGAGCTGCTCAGCAGATTCCTTCTTCCCGCTCCACCTACTCAGGTTGAAAATTGATGTGAACTCTGTCTTATTTCGGGGGCCCGAAGGCCAAACTATATACTACGTAGGAAGTGACTGTATGCATAGGCAGAAGCACTAATTGGAGGCAGCAGTAGGCAGCATTAGGCAGGGTAGGCCACCGTACCCCAACCCCTCTCTGTAGAAGTTGTAACTGGCTAGGCATGTAGGCAGCTACTATGCCAGCAACTCCAAGTCTGTACGTAGGTGACCGTGAACCGTATGAGTTGTTGATCCTAGGTTGTAGCTGTTACAACCCGAGTCACCTCGTAAGTCGGCACGGCTGCGTCCCTTCTCCACCTCCAAACGTCCACCTCCTGCATCACTGCATGATTGCAACACACCTCTGCTCGCAATTTTCACAACAGCTGTCCCCTATACACTACTAACAGCACATCAGCTACGCACTCCCTATCGCTAGGATGGATATCGACAGCATGTTCAGAGGCGCCTGGCGCGATGTGCGCTACTGAAATGACATCCTCATTGCGGCGTATCACTCGACACGCAAATTCAAAGACTTCCTCGATTGTCTCCTCTTGGGCAAATGCCCTAATACCATCGCGCCGCCACAGGATTCGCCTTGGAAGACCTCGCTTGCCAATGTCGAATATTTCATACCCCCCCTATTTGAATGATTCTCCGGGAATACAATACCTAGATGAGCTGGAAAATGGTAAGTGTAGTTATTTCCATCGCGCACAGTTTTCGCTAATGTTCTTGTTTCCAGTCTGGCGCGTTAATAACATGTTCGCCCCCTGGAACGACCCCACAACAACACACCTTATGCTTCACGACTCGGCCGCCCTCCCTTACAAACCTCAGCCTAGGTGCAATCCTGGATTATCTGCGCTCCAAGCGGGCATCATCACCTTCGGCTTTTTCGTCTTTTCGGTCTCGGTCCTTGCGGTAACGGTGTACTACAGGCCCTGGTGGGGAATACAGAAGGGAGACACCTCCGCCAACCACGCAAGCCATGTCCAGCCTGATGATGATGTCGAAGAGGAGTCGGGCCATCAGGTACCCACCTACACAGAAGAAGCTCGGGATGGCAATGTCAGTGTTGGTGGTATTCCGGGCGCTATGGAGGAAGACGGTCCAACTGAGGAGCATGCCAATCTCATCGCAGCTCAGGAGGGCAAGCAAGCAGTGCAAGCGATCATTGCCGCCATGGCTGATGGAGAAGCAAAATCTGCTCTCAAGCAAATAGCCTCCGCGTTCGAATCGAATATTTCTGCCATGGGCCAGCAATTTCAAGGAAAGCTCGAGGCCGTTGAACAACAACATAAAGACGACAAAGAGGCTTGGGAAAAAGAGCTCGCCACTCTTAAGCAAGGTCTCAAGAACCAGACAGAGGCCACTGAAGCACATGAGAAAGGAGTATCTCTATACGTGGAACAGGGTCTTAAGCTGGTCGATGCTCTCGCCAAGATGAACCGCCAGCTCCATCGACGACAGCGCCAGGCGTCATCGCGAGGACGACTACCAACTACGCATCTCGGTAGCAACCCGGGAGCAAATACCAGGTGTCTGGTTTCAGAGAAGCCGCCAAGATGTCCGTTCGTGAACAACGTAACCTCCTCCAGAGCTTTACAGAGGAATATCTACCCAAAGTTGTCGATAAAAGGATTGGGGAACTGGAGGATAAGGAGTTCTTGACTCTTTTAAGACTAGTCCGGGAGACCACCAAGCGGGAGACCACCAAGCATGTGAATGATCTGGAGAAGACTTCGTCTACACTCCCAACATCGGCCAGTAGCGCAAGCAGCTCCAGCGGTGCTCGTGTGTCTCCACCTACTTCACGCCTTGATGACTATTCTGAGATGGATGAGGATTCGTTGATAGCTCTGGCTATCCGACAATCTCTGCTGGATGCGTAGATGAGGATTTAAGGCTGTTGTGCGTGCTCGGTATGGCATTTCAACTGTGCAGGGCCTTGTAGCCATACCATATACACCTTCGTTTCTTTCTCTATCAAGTTCTTGTCTTCTTTCTTTGTCAGCCGATGTTCTCCATTATGGGCTTCTTGTCGTTTCTGCATGCTCTTGCTTTTCACGGGCAAATTTGGATTTAGCGTTTTTGCATGTGTAGCGATACTGGTTTGACACAGATTACCTTCCCCCCTCTTCCCCTTCCCCCAAAAGCGCTCACCATTTGCTTTCTTCTTATTTTCACAAAGGCGCCGTAACGGCACGTCCTTCTCCCCTTCGGTAGCTGACCTACTTGGCCTGTGCGCAAGGCATCCTACGAGTTGCGACCATGATCTCTGTGACCCATTCGTGGGGAGCAGAGGGAGTACGCCTAGTTATGATGGAAGCCAGCTGGGCTCGGTGGGTTGGCGAGGAAGGTGGATTTGGGGGTGCCGGTGTCCTCTTACGTAGAAATGTCAAAAAAATGCTATCATGGTGAACACTCCCTGTAGTGACTGTGTGATGCAGGGAAGTTATGTTGATATTTTGCAATGGTGTTACTACTGTCTCTATAGCTTCAGCACATACTATAAAATGCGAAAGGATGTTGACTTTGTCACGGCGAGATTCAACGGCTTGGATCATATAATGATGTGATTTATGTGATATCTAGGGCGCAATCTAAAGCTTCGTGATTAGCTCTGCGATCTCAGTCGCCCTGTTCTGGCACCTCCAATTCAGCTTTGAACAACACAGGCTTCGCGGACATCTAAAATCTCTTGAAGGTCCTTCGCGGCATGCAGAATTTTCGAAATCCTAATGCTACGTGGACGTGCTCAAATTCATGCTTTCATCTTTCGCAATCACGAAATGGCCCTAAAGCAGTACCTACGGTGTTCAGAGAGCGTGATCCATTTTCTTGCTCTTTATTGAAAGCCTCCTTATGTCGAAGGTGTTTATAGCCCTGAGAGAGCCATCTCACGGGAACATCGCCAATGAGAACGCGGTACCTTTTCCGTGTATAGAAGATGATTTGGGCTTTGACTCCGACAGCTTGAATACCTGGAAACGTCTGCTACAGAGAATCCCCGGACAAACCCGTTTACAACAACCGTAGGCTGAAGCTCTAGCTTTGCGCAAATCTCTAAAACCCTCAAGTGCAGCGAACCCAGCGTTAGGAGGGGTGTCGAGCGCAGTGGATCGAGAAGGGTACGCTTCCTGCAGTATAGGCTTTGCTCTATCTGTGCGTGATCCTCATTCTACATTGTAAAGACGTGCTACTTGGCTACATGTCACTGAGCACACTTCAGCTGGCTAGATAAACGACTGATTGGATCTCTTAGACACCAGCAATTTTAGATGCGCAATAACCTGAAAGCCTCCCCCCTCACTGGATAAAGCCTTGCGCGAACTGCGAAAGTAACAGACTCACATCGGCTTTAACGAAGACACGGGGATAGCTGCACTGTTCGCAAAGGCGAGGGGAGACGATCAGTTTCGAAATCAGCGTGGGAGTTTAGGGCAATCTGATTCGATGGTGTGGCAAGCCCCAGCACCGTTTTCTACTCTGACTTATATCGGAGACATGAAGCCGCGGAGAGAGGGGGCGTGCTTGGGTATACAGATTCTCCATACCCCACAGCTGGAGGCATTTTCTATGTACGAATTGTTTCAATATCATATGCTACTTGTCCACTGCCGTCGCCATCTTTGGGGTGGCATCCTTTGGTTCCCTCCCGACAACTACCTCTCAGCCTCCTCATCTCTACCTCTTCGATATAGCACTTTGTCAAGTTATATATTCATGTGATTCCCACTGCGCCAGACAATTCATGGTACATGACCTGGTGTCATACATATGGCCGATGACGTATGTCTAGCTACGTGTCGTTTAGGTCTGGTGATTCACTTCACTATCGACAGCAAAGTCTTGGCATTGCCTCGGTCCGCTGGCGGCGAACAGTCAAAACTTCTCTGGCGCACCCCGCCAACCTTCTCCTCACCACCAATCTCGACTCGCTTCTGCATCACCATCGTTGGCCTAGCTCATCTTGTAGCAGTTTTCCTGTGTACTTGGTATCTTTGCTTCGATCAGCAGACATCGACTCGAGACTCTACCCGCGCCTGGTCCGCGCCACCGGCGAACAGCCAAAACTCCTCTGACGCACCCCGCCGACCTTCTCCTCACTACTAATCTCGACTCACTTCTACCTCACCATCGTTGGCCTAGCTCTTCTTGTAGCAGTTCTCCTGTATACTTGATATCTTCGCTTCGATCAGAAGACATCGACTCGAGACTCTCCCTGCGCCTTGTCCGCGCCACCATCCATTGCAGTGCACGTCTCCGCCGCCGACACTGCATCGCCACGAACATGGCTACTCACAACCTTCTCCAAGCAGGTTGGGACACCTTCTGTGTCAAGCTCGTTGCCGTTCTCCAAGTCTACATGGAGATGATCAAACGCGCCGGCCTTGCAATGATGTGGTACAACCCGCCGCTCATATATCCCACCATCTCCGGCTACGAAACCTCGAATGCTGGCAAGTCCGCGAATGATACTCGTAAGTGTATTACAATCCCACATGTAGGAGTATGTTACTGACCCGACGTTCTTCAAGATCCCGAACATACTATCTTCGAACACACAGCTGGCTTTAATCAGTCTCATATATCGGCATTCGCAGAGCCTTCGGCGACTCCCAGGATCTCTTCACCTTTCTTCACTATCATTCTCGTTGTCGGGCTTGTAGTTGCTGCCACGATCACTGGTTTCTGCTACTGCATCTCTTCGAGGCGAAGCTTGCATCGCGCTCTATACCATGAAAACCTCGTAGATGCCGCCACTTCCGAGCTGGGCGTCAAGCATGTGCAGACTCAAACCGACGAATCTTTCACCGATGCTGGGAACCTGGACAAGTACTCGGAAGAGCGGGTAAACGAGATGATGGGCAACCTGATTGCAAGTATACAAACTGGCGAGCAAGGTTTGGATGAGCGCATCCGGGAGGTTATGCGAAGGGAAATCACAGTACTTTCTGCTCAACACCGGACTGAAGTTGCGGCGCTAAAGGGCAGGATATCCTCACTTTCAAAGTTAATCTCCGATGCGCAAAAGAACCAGCCGCTTTCCGAGGAAGAAATCAAGGAGCTTGCTGCGGAAAGCGCAACGTCAACTTTCGTGCAGCTTATCGAGGACAATGTCTTCGCCCAGTCTCGCCGCGACGAGCCCCCAGCGGTTCCCCCCCAGGACGATTCGGGCGTAGAGGAGCTCAATAAAGAGGTCAAAAAACTCAGGGAAGAACTCAGAATCGTCAAGAGCGTGTATTTGAAGAAGACTGAGATAGCGCTGGACCACCCCGTTTTGAAAGACCTAGAGAAGCAGCTTAGGAAAAGGTTGAGCAGCAAGACTTCTGTCGATATCTTGCGTATCGATCTTGACAAAAGTGAAAGGGAAGTCGGCAAATTGAAGAGTCATATTCTCGGACTGGAAGCTAATATGAGCTCGCTGATGGATCACATTGGCTTCAGGCCTAACGCACGTGACGAGGAGACTTCTGTAGTCACTCGTCCAGGCCTCCAAGTATCTCAACCTCAAACGGAGTTGACGCAGCACGAAGATCCAATCACTAGCTCAGGATCTGTTGTCGATCAAAAGGCCGCACTTCCTGAGGAATCTACCGACACTACAGTTCCCCCGCCCAACGCAGGTACCGGCGAATCTGATTTCAAGCCTCCATCAGACTCGTCGAGGTTTCACTTCAAACTTGACGACCTTGAGCACAATGGCTCGGATGGAGACGATTCGGACGATTCTGATGACTCTGATGACGAGCCTGATAGCGGTGCCGGAGCGATCAACACTAGACAGCGCTCCGGAAATTCCATAGCTACTTCCCTTCCAGGACCTGTGCTATCCGATCAGACAGAGGATGCAAACGTCGACATCGAAGCTCTGCTGAAGGATTTCGACGGCAAGCTTCAAATCAGGAACTCTGTTTCCAAAGATGTTGTCAAGCAGACAGATCTCACCTTGGCGTCGAGCTCTGCTGCCGCTACTGTTGCACCGCCAGAGGGTCCTCACGCCTCTATTCCATCCTCCACCTCGCCCCCACCACCAGACCGTGATTCAAGCGGGCCTCCCACCCAGGTCGTTGAGGATCAGGCACAATCTCCTCCCGTTCTTGACACTCCTGTCACAGCTATCGCATCGTCAGAGCGTCCTCGATCACCTGTCGCAGCGCCTGCCGCATCACCATCCCCAAGGCCTGATACAAGCGACGCTAGCAAGCACCTTGCCGAAGAGCATCCAGATCACTCATTGGTCTCTACATCTGCTGCTACTACCATCGCAGTGTTAGAAGGAGCTCCTACAGCTCTCTCCTCCCCCGCCACACCACCGCCTCCAGGACCCGTTTTCCAGCCCGGTGACTTTCAGCCAAGCATATTCGACCCGAATAGCTTTAACTTCGCCGGAACGATTCCGTCTTCCGGAAGGGCCTGGCAAGCTCCAGCGACGGTCGTGCCTCAGCAGCCGACACAGCAAATGAGCTCCAGCTTCGGGTTCGGTCTTCCAGGGGCCGACTTTACTTTCGGTCCTGGCCCTGTCGCACCGCCGATGCTTCTCGCGTCCCCTATTGTCCCTCCATCTGCTCCCATTTTCCAGCGGAATGATGCCTCCAGAATGACCTCAATCGATCCTTGGAATGACGCATCCAGAGACGATTTCGAGATGGGCGAGAGTGCAGATGTTCCCGTAGGCGAATATCAGCCTCAGGCTAGGATGCGTACGCCACAGGCTCCTCGATCAGAACCTCAACCGCTGGCAGCTGCAACACCTGAAGCGAGTTTGAGGGCACCTTCGGCGGCTTTTGATTTTAGCTCAGATCTGGACATGGGCGAAGGTTGGGAGCCAGTGACGCCCAACGGAGGCCAGGGAACCGTCGATGACTCGTCGATTGACCCGAGTTTAGAAGCTCTCTGCCCACGAGTTGGGTCTGGCGGACTGGCGCCAATGGCGCCTCCACCTGCTCCAGCGGCGATCAATCCTCAGGCAGATTTGGACATGTCCGACTCAGCAGATGCGACACCAGCCGCAGATCAAGGCCAAGAGGTTGCTGGCTCGCAGACTGCATCACAAGCGACTTCTGTTTTCCAGTCAGCTGCGACTGTTGGAGTGACACCAGCCATATCTGCAAGCGAGCAAGCATACTATGCTCACTTAACGAATCTGAACGCGAGTTCTAGCTCGGCACAGTCCACCAGCAATATCCAGCCTCTTCAGACGTCGAATGGCGCCCAGACTCCACATCAGACACATTTCACCACTCTCGTGCTCCATCCACGACTGATCCCGAGGCACATCGACGGCTTGTCGACGCAGCCAGGCCGCCCCCCGCCTCCGCCTGATTTCCGGCCTGCGGACCAGCTTGGTGACCTTCCCGAGCGCCAGGAAGTCCTGCCGCGCCTTCTGCTTGCCTACCACTATGACAACCAGGCATTCCCACGCAACGGCGCCCCGAGGCTCTCCGACTCAGCGCTCATCCAATTCACGCGGGCTAGGGAGATGCGGTTCTATTGGCAACAAGTCACGCCCGAACTGTACCTTAGCCGCATCGACCGCGAGATCACCGAGCACGCCGGCAACGAGGCCCGATGGCACGAGGCGGTGGACGCTCTCCTCTACCCGCTGCTTCTGAGGCCCGTGGCGTGGGATCACGTTCCCGACATGCAGCAATTCCGCCGCCCCAACTCGCCATGGCTTGTTGAGCCGGTGCGACGAGCCGCGCTCTTCGAGATCTATGATGTGTTTCGTCGCAATAACCAACACGATATGGACCAGGGAGAGCCGGGGTACACTGACGCCGAGTTGGTGTCTTTCAGCGTCTTCAGGGAACAGCAGGCCTTTAAGGCCTGGCTGAAGCAGCGCCCGGAGTCGCAGACGAATGACACGTACAGGCAAGTCATGGTTGTGGAGATTGGGCACGCTTGGGAGAAGCGGAAGGCCAAGCTCTAGGAGAGGCGTGAGAAGGCGCAGCGGGAGGCTGAAGCTATCGAAGATGAGTTCAGGAAGCAGCAGGAGGACGAAGACGCGGAGGCTGCGAGGCAGCTCCAGGAACTCGAGCTGGCGAAGCACGAGCGAAGCAAGGCGGACGCTGAGAAGAAGTGGAAGGCCGTCATCAAGACCGGACAAACCGAGGGGCATATTTCCCAGGGTCTGTATGTGCAGTACGCGGAGCAGGCGGCTGCGGTTGCGGCGCGTGAGGGTCGCGCGCGGTGGTCGGAGGTCGATGATGATACTCAGCCGGCTACGAGCTTTACTTCTTCCCAGCTCGGTGCCACGCTAGACCGACGGCAAGAGCGCGATGCTGAGATGGCTGCTCGGAGGCGAGAGCGGCGGGAAACTGAGGCGCAAGGCGAGCCCAGCAATAAAAAGCGCGGGGACGCCAACGCCGACGAGGCAAACGAGGAGTCCGATTGATCGAATGAAGATGGGGTTTTCCAAAAGTTTTTTCATTTGTCTTATTTCTTGTTTAGCATTTGGATTTAGCATTGGATTTAGCGCTTGAATTTCGTCGATTTTTGCGTTTGCGGTTGCTTTCTTGCGTGTTGCGAGGCGTTGCGGTTGATAGGTCTTGGACAAAGGCTAGCACACACTGGCTATTGTCTCAATCCTGTACGGCGCTAGCCACTATGCGCAGCCTGACAGTTATGTATTTGGCAAAGCAATATATGGGAATTTGGGGCGAGGGTTGGGAGACTTTCAGTCCTGACAGACTGGGTCGCGCGCTGGTTCCAATAAGGCAATCTAGTCCTGCTGGAAATTAATGCCAGATTAAAATCCTTTTCTTGAGAATTATCCTTCATGAACAACATGATATAATAATGTGGCTTGAATCCCTGGAAACCTCTGGCTTTGTTCTCTCGTCCAGTACTAGGTCATGAGTCTAGGCACACATAAACCTCACTCCTCGGGAACCGCGCTTGCTAACTCGAGACCGCTGGAAGGGGTGCCCTAGCTGGCACGTCTCTAGCCTGCCAAACGGTAACCCTACTTCCACTGCATGGAGGTTTTTATTGTATATGCAATTTTGAAGGCCTGTCTAGACACCCCAAGCAGATACAAGGAGTGCCCAAACTTGTGTCATAGCTGTAACAGAAATGCGGTTTCTTATAATATCGTAAAGATCCTAGCCGCTTCAAATGTCTTCCGTGCACCAACAGCCGGTTCAGCATTCTACAAATCGGGAAATCTATCGCCATAATGTTCCAGCTCTAAGCTAGCCATGTGTTTTCCTTAAGGTTGACTCGGATATCAGAACTCTAGTGCTTATTCCAACCCATCCCCGTAAGCGCCCTCGGATCAAACCTTGGCCTATTTGGAGTGACACCTGTCAATGAAAAAGACACTTCCAAATGCTTTGGTAACCTCTCCACCACCCTAAATTGAACCGCCATCTTGACACACATCCTCTATCCCGCGAGTATGAGCCAGTTCTTTTCGGTAGTGAGATGTTGCCAAAGGTTCGACTGGTCTGGAACCATTCTTACAATGGACCGATGTACTAACACATAGACGAGATCCCAGGAGCCAACAGTGGATGATGGGGCGTTTAGCGAGCGGGTTAGCTCTCGATAGCTACGCAGCTTCGCGGGGAGCGGCTGAACACCTTAGCCAGTCTTCGGAATGGGAAGAACAACTTGTGGTAGTGGGCAGGGTGTTGAATGCTCAAGTGTCGAACAAGGGATGGTATATCAGCCCTAGCCAGAAGGCTGCCTGTACTCCAAAGCGTGAGTGCGGAGAGTTGTTACGGGTCTGATAGGATTATGGAAACAGCATAAGGTTTCTGTAAGCTATATCATTTCAGGATTCTTTTACGGCTAGATTGAAAAGCGAACCTGTTAAATGGCGCTTTGTGTTCTATAGTTCTAGATACGGAGAGAAGTATATACATGGCAAATATGTAGTTCTGATATTGATGGGAGCCCTTTCTCCCTGTGCGCGGGGCGCGCAACTTTAAGGAGAGTATCACTATATAGTCTTTTAAAAGTGAATCAGGTGAGATTTGAGTACATTATATTGTTTTTGCCCCATCTCCTTTGTAGTTATTCCCCGCTTTTCCAGCTCTTATCTTAAGGATCCCGGTGGGTTATCTCAATACATTTTCTCTTGCATTGCTTGTTGACAGCGTAGCAAAACTACCTATCCTGCGACGTCACTGCCTATCCTGCGACGTAACTACATATCCTGCGATGTACTCTCAGTCGTGGGCTGCCTGTATTATGTATATGAGACAGGTCTTGTCTTGTTTAATAACAACAATCTAATTTATGGTTCTTCTCTCTCTACAATCCCCATTGCCGTCTTCGCCTCCGCTAAACACTCCTCTCCGGCTACTTATACGGTGCCAAGACATGAATATAGCCACTCTTGAAAATTGCTTGGGGTGCCCCAATATATTTCTAGGACTCCAAATGCAATGTGAAGGCCAGCGTCGTGGAAATTAGACTAACCTTTAATGTAGCCAATACATCTTAGCTAGGGTGCCGCTTATAGTAGTATTTAGCGAGCAAGAGTATATATAGAGCAGCGATATATCCGTGTGCCTATACTTATAACGTAGTACTGTATTAAACATACACTACCTAGGCACAAGTTTAGGTACTTCTTAAAACTGCTTGGGGTACCTCGACAGGCTTTAAAAACTCCTAATAAGTTGTGAAGGTTAATATAGGGGCGCTAGTACCTGTACACCCCCTTTTTAGTAGTTGTACACCCCCCTTTCTAGTAGTTGTACACCCCCTAAACCCCTGTCGTTTCACCGCCCTCTAATTGGCTCGGAGGCCCGGCTAGGGCCTCCGATTCGCTCGCTTAATTCGCTTACCAATTCTAAATGCTCACTCCAAATGCGGCGTGTACACAAGCAATCACCGCCTCTTCCTCCACCTCCACAATACACCTCCACAATACACTCACCATGGCCCTCCAGCCGCCACGGCTAGCGTACTACGCTACAGCGGAGGAAGCGCATATTGCTCTACAAACGCACGCCTCATTGCAGGGCTACGGGTTGGCCAAATATCGTACCAAACCGGACAAGACTATAGCAAAGACGACCCGAAAAATATGGTATATGTGTACTTTTGCACGCCTTCACGTGCCTCAGAACCGTATACGTGAGACTGGAAGCAAGAGGACCGGCTGTACTATGAAAGGAACTCTCACCCGACAGCCCGAAGGCACATGGATGTGGGAAACAACAGAAGCCTCTCATTTTGGCCATGAAGCTATACTTAAAACAACAGCCTTGCCTGTACTACGTCGCCTTGAGCATACGGAGGAGGTAAGGAAGGTTATTCGCGATGACCTCTCCAGTGGTGGTGCACCTGCAGCGACGTATACAAAGCTGCTAAAGCAGGGGGTAAGTATTACAAAGGACAATATTAATAATGAGCGCAAATCATACAGGAAGGAACTCCTCAAAGGCCTCAGTCCCATCTAGGCACTACTCCACACGTTAGAAACGTATGGCAGCAATAGAGAGGCGGGCAAGTTCTTCTACAGCTATTCACTGGATGATGAAAACCGCGTTAATCACCTCTTCTTTGCACACCCACAGTCGATTGAGCTCCTCAAGTCTAACTACGACGTCATCCTCCTTAACTGTACATACAAGACTAACCGTTTTGGTATGCCGTTGCTGCATATAACGGGTATTACGTGCATAGGAACTAGCTTCGAGATTGCCTATTGTTTCATTCCGAGAGAAAAGGACCCGAACTACAACTGGGCAGCACAACAGCTTTACAAGCTCTTCCAAGCGTATTCGCTACGCCCACGCGTTTTCTGTACAGATAAAGAAGCCGCGTTAAAGAAGGCCCTAAGAGCTAAGTGGCCGGGTGTCCCGCAGCTGCTGTGTATATGGCATATCGACAAGAACTTCGTCACCAAGCTAGCTGAGGTCTACAAGGAGGCACATACGTACAAGGCAGGCAGCGCACCTCCTACACCTACAACAGATGAGGAGAGAGCTGCTGTACAGAAAAAGGAACAGGACAAAAAGAGTAAATTCCTTGGCCGCTGGAGCGCTCTAGTCAGGAAGGTCAATCAGGATAAGTTTGAGAGTGAGTGGAAGAAGCTACAGGAGGACTACAAGGAGAGGTGCCAGCTAATTAAGTATATGGATAATGAGTGGTGGCCGTGTAGGTGGCAGTGGGCGTACTGCTACACAAAGAGCACTCGACATTTTGGTACAGTGTAAGTGTTTGCTTGTGTCCTATTTCTCAATCATTCTTCAAGCTATGCTCTTGCCCTCTTCAGCGCTGCTTGTTCTACAC